>NC_060267.1:104405311-104494341 GCF_021613505.1 Equus quagga | reverse complement strand
GTATGGCCTGCCACACTCCTAGATGGTATGGCCTGCTACACTCCTAGGCTACATGGTACTGCTCTCACGGGACCACCGTCGTATGTGTGGTCCGTCATCGACCAAAACGTCATTATGGGGTACATGCCTGTAGCTCAATGAAAACAATTACTCTGTGGAGGCACACGTTATACAAAGTGAGGTACACCTAAATTTTCTTTCACACAAGAGGAACTAGCATTTACTCAGCCTGGAAACTGGAGATACTTAGAACGCTTTGTTGAATTTTGGAGCCTTTTCAGGAAATAAGTCATTGATTTTAAGTGGAACTTCCCTTGAGTAGTTAAGTCCTAAAATTCTCACAGAACTTGTTCCTTCTCTTACCTAGTAAGACGCACACACACCAAGCCATAATGATGATGATTCTGAAGTAGCATAGTCTGGGGTAGTCAGTTTCTTGCAGATGGCTCCTAACATCCAGGTGCCCCTCTTCTGCTCTTTTGTGTCCCACATCTGGCTCTTTGCCACCCCTCCCTCAGAATAGGGCGTCTGAAGCATATTCTACCCTCCAATGTACTCATTTTGGAGAGACATGAAAACAGTCTCCCCACAGCTCTTCCTGCAGAGGCATCCATTTCTCCTGGCAGTTGTGAGAGAGGCTGAACAAGAGGCCGTCAGCGTGGTGTTCCTTGTGAACCAGGAATCCAGCAGCGCTCGTGGGGCTGCATGGGTTCCCCCCTCACAAGGAGCCATCGTCAGCCTCTCTGATTTAGCCCAGGCTGGCCACAACTATATTTTCAGCCTCCTCTCCTTACTTCCCTGCAAAAGGCCCCAACCCTAACCAAAGGGTTCGCTAACAGTCCCAGAGCGTCTCTGTCCTTTGGCTCACATGGTGTCGCTATCCATACCCCCCACCTCCTGTTCATGATTTCTCCTCAAAAGTTAACTCTTTCCAACCATCCAAGCCAGAAATTCTTTATCCCTCCTTTGACCCTCTGACCCATTGCCTGTGTTTTTCTTTTTTTCCTAACAGCTTTATTAAGATGCGATTCACATACCCTTCAGTTTACCCTTTTAAAGTGTACAATTCAGTGTTTTTTATTTACTCACAGTTATGCCACCATCACCATGATCTGTTTAGAACATTTTCATCACCCTAAAAAGAAACTCTTACTCTTCAGCGGTCAGCCTTCATTTCCCCCACCCCACCCCCAAAACCCCAGCACTAGGCAATGACTAATCTACTTTCTGTCTCTATGGATTTGCCTTATATGGACATGTCTTATAAATGGAATCTTATAACATGTGGTCTTTTGTGACTGGCTTCTTCCCCTTAGCGTAATGTTTTCAGTGTTCATCCATGTTGTAGCATATGTCAGAACTTCATTCCTTTTTTAAGGCCCAGTAATATCCCATTGTGTGGCTATGGCACATTTTATTGATCCATTTGTTGATGGGCATTTGGGTTGTTTCCACTTTTTGGCTATTGTGAACAATGCTGCTGTGAACATTTGTGTACAAGTTGTTGTGTGAACATACGTTTTTGGGTCTTTTGGGTATATGCCTAGGAGTGGAATTGCTGGATCATATGGTAACTCCATGTTTTGTATCATTCTTTTGGCAGCATTATATTTTCTGATATTTAAATCCCATGGTATTTAGCTTATCATTTCTACATCTTACCTGTCTTAGGAAATCTAAACCCTTGAGGGCAGAAAAAGAGCCTATTTCTCTTTCTACTCCACCCAGTAACTACCATGTCTGACTAACACAAAGCACAATCACTGTTTGGACATAAAAATGTAATGGAAAGAAGTAGAGACTTGTGAAATTCTCTTCCTTGTTCAAGCCTAAGTTCTGTCACCGTTTTCTGTTTGTGCTGCATCTGTATTCTTTTCTAAAAGTATTTGGTCTCTCTGAGTTCCAGGCATTGGAGGTGAACTGATCTGCAGATGCAGGTAACTCGTGTGCGACACTCCCCAGGCGTGAACATTCTGAGGGATATGTGCTCTGGGGCACAGAGAAAGGTCAGCTTTCGGCATGTCCCCTTCCAGACAACAATACACACTGTTCCACACTGCTAAAGAAAGGTCAGCTGTGGGGTAATAAGGTGCCTCTGGAAAGCCGGGCTTCACAGGCTCTTCACTCATTTATCCAATAATTAAAATGTTTAAAGACACAGTAAAAGCCATTAAAAGGAAAAGACATCTTCCTGCCTTTTCTCCCTTGATCAAACCCTAAGAAAACAGTTTAAACAAACGAGAGGAAAGATGCCAGGTTTACAAAATGGAGGCCCTGCAGCTGTCTTTGGGTCTACCTTGAGGTGAGGTCAGAAGTATTTTTTTCCGACTCCTGCCGGCAGGAAGAACTCTACGAGGCGCACTTTCGGTAACTGCGTCTTTTCTCAGTTGGGAAGGCACTGGGTGTGATAAGCAGCTGCTTTGAAGTGAGTGGGGTAACAACTCTGTTTGATTCTCCAGCAGCAGATGGCAGCTGTGGGTGACGACAGACATAAGATAGGGCTGTGTTTCCCGTATGAAATGGAAATTTCAAGTCAAAGAGAAATGCCTCTTATTGGGGCATAATCGGTCTTTCAGGAACCATTATCAAGAGTTCTTACAGTACCTAGAAGAACTGATCTTCATCCAGGAGTTTAACCGATGCTAAATGAATGGAGGAATTTATGCTTTTCTGCTCTTCTGAGTACGGGGAATCAGGGTTCTCAAACATACAATAAGAGCTTCCAGTTGCATAGCATTTTTTAAAAACAGCTTTAATGAGTTATAAGTGACATACAATAAACTGCATGTATTTAAAGTATACGATTTGATAAGTTTGGGCATTTGTATGTACCTGTGAAATCGTCACTACAGTCAAGGCAGTGAACACATCCACCATCCCCAAAGACTCCACACGTCCTCAGGCCTTTCCTCCTCCCTTCCCTAGGCAACCACTGATCTGCTTTCTGTCATCATGGAGTAGTTTGTATTTTCTAGAGTTTTATAAACGGACTCTAGAGTAAGTACTCTTTTTTATCTGGTTTCTTTCACCTAGCTATTGTTTTGAGATTCATTCCTGTTGTTGCAATATACCCACAGTTCATACCTTTTCTTTGCTGAGTAGTATTCTATTGTATGGCAGGACCACAGTTTGTTTATCTACTCACCTGTTGATGGACATCTGAGTTGTTTCCAGTTTGGGGCTGTTACGAATAAAGCCACTCATGTACAGTGTTTGTATAGACATATATTTCCTTTTCTCTTAGGTGAAGACCTAAGAGTAGAATGGTGGGTAAGTGTATGTTTAATGTTTTTAAGAAGCTGCCAAACTGTTTTTCCAAAGAAATTCTAACATCTTACAACCCCACCAGCAATTTATTAGAGTTCTGATTTCTCTACATCCTTGTCAACACTTGGAATAACAGTCTTTTTCTCTCTCCCTTTTTTTTTCCTAGTAGAATTTTTTATTTTTATTTTTTTAATTTATTGTTTTATTGAGGAAACATTGGTTTATAACATTATGTAAATTTCAGGTGTATATCATTATATTTCTACTTCTGTATAGAGTGCATCATGTTCACCACCAAAAGTCTGGTTTCCATCCGTCACCATACATATATATGTGCTGCTTTACCCCATTCACCACTGCCCCCCAACTGCATAGCATTTAATAGGCACATAGAAGCTGTGCTAGCACAGGGATGCCAGGTAGATTTCAGTTCATGTGCCCCTTTTATCAATTGCTTGTGGTCACTTGGAGGGTTGTGCTGGGAAGGATTCTTGAAGCCAATTTCAGGCTCAGCAGGAAAGGTGGTCATATGATGAATTAGTGGTGTTTGTCACGAACACCTAAGAGAGTAAGGAGTAGTACGTACGTTGAATATTTGCCCTACACCTTGAGCTTCTCGATGACAAGGACAGTGTCTTAGACAGCACATTCTCAGGACCTTGCACATTTGCTGGCACACAGTAAGTAACCAGTAAGTAGGCATTGGTTGAATGAGTGGTTTGATTTCCTAGTTTTGGAATTGGCCCATGATTCTAAGTAAATAACACATGTTAAATGCCTTAACAGTAAATGAATTTTTGCAACAGAAACATTTCTTAGAGAACTTTGATTTTTATGGAGATATTGGCTTCATATTTTCAAAGCAGCCCTCCATTTTGCTACATCAAAATAAAGCATGTCAAGAGTTTCCATTTAAAGTGGCTACTCAAAGGACTTCTCCTTGTTTTCTATTTCAGTGTTCTAGAGGGGCATCTTGGCATTTTAGAAAGAACACAGGCGTGGAAGTCAGATTTGGGTTTTAGTTACAGCCCAGCCATTAACACACTATGTGACCTGAAGCTAGTCACTTCTGCACTCTGGGTCCCAGTGCCCTCTGTACAATTAGAGAATTGAAGTCAGTGAACTCTTTGATTCTATGAATCATGATAGAGGATGAAAAAGAGAATGGGTTTCAACAAGATAATCTCTCTGTCTTTGGCCTAGCTGAATGCTTCTCTGATTCCAGCTTCACTTTCTGTCCTAGGAGCAATGATCCTAGGTGAGGAGGAGGAATGACATTTTTAACGATGATGACTACAGTGAAATAGCAACATAATGAAGGCCTTTTTTTTTTTATTGAGTTATTGATAGGTTACAATCTTGTGAAATTTCAATTGTACATTAATGTTTATCAGTCATGTTGTAGGTGCACCACTTCACCCTTTGTGCCCACCCCCCACCCCACCTTTCCCCTGGTATCCACTAAACTGTTCTTAGTCCATAATTTTAAATTCCTCATATGAGTGGAGTCATACACAGATTATCTTTCTCTCGCTGGCTTATTTCACTTAACATAATTCTCTCAAGGTCCATCCATGTTATTGCAAATGGAATGATTTTGTTCTGTTTTGCAGCTGAGTAGTATTCCATTGTATATATGTACCACATCTTGTTTATCCATTCGTCTGTTGCTGGACACTTAGGTTGCTTCCACATCTTGGCTATTGTAAACAGTGCTGCAATAAACATTGGGGTGCATAGGACTTTTGGGATTGCTGACTTCAAGCTCTTTGGATAAATACCCAGTAGTGAGATGGCTGGATCGTATGGTAGTTCTATTTTTAATTTTTTGAGGACTCTCCATACTGTTTTCCATAGTGGCTGCCCCAGTTTGCATTCCCACCAACAGTGTATGAGGGTTCCTTTTTCTCTGCAACCTCTCCAACATTTGTTGCTATTAGTTTTAGATATTTTTGTCATTCTAACGGGTGTAAGGTGATATCTTAGTGTAGTTTTGATTTGCATTTCCCTGATGATCAGCGATGATGAGCATCTTTTCATATCCCTATTGGCCATCAGTATATCTTCTTTGGAGAAATGTCTGTTCATGTCTCCAGCCCATTTTTTGAATGGGTTGTTTGATGTTTTGTTGTTGAGTTGTGAGAGTTCTTTATATATTATGGATGTTAAGCCTTTGTCAGATATATGACTTGCAAATATTTTTTCCCAGTTAGTGGGTTGTTTTTTTGTTTCAATCCTGTTTTCATTCACCTTGAAGTAGCTCTTTAATTTGATGAAGTCCCATTTGTTTATTCTTTCTATTGTTTCCCTTCTCTGAGAAGGCATGGTGTCCAAAAAGATCCTTTTAATACTGATGTCAAAGAGTGTACTGATGAAGGCCTTTTTTGACATCTCTGCAGAATGTTACATGAGATTTGCCCTATATCCAAGCTGATTATAATATGTGTGATCCATCAAAATATAATGTGTCATCTCAGACTTGTCTGACATTTAGTACCAAGAATCTGACAAATATGTTTTTATATTTATGTATATTCTGCCTGATTCTAAAAAACAATTTAAGATAGTTATACTCAAAACCATAGAAATAATTAGACCTACAAACCTTTAGAGTGAGAAAAAAGGATAAGAGCCAAGTTTTATTTTTTTTTAAAGTCATTATTTTAGGAAACTTAAACTAAGGAAAGCTTCCAAAGTTGAACATGAAATGTGGCTCCGTGGTTCCTGACAGCCAAAGCAAAGAGGGAAGTAATGAGCTACCTAGTTCTCCTGGTCTGATAAGAAACAGAGTAAGTAATTGGCTTTGGGGAAAAAAAGGAAAATGCAGGTACAATTTGTCACCCTGCCAGGCCTGTTCTAATAACCTCTTATCAAGGCAGTAGCCATCAGTTAATAAGGAAACCATTAAATTGCAAAAGAAGAGTGCCAACGTAGACCAAGTCTTATTTAATTGATAATGGCTATTTTACTAGTTGTTTGGGAGACTTTAGCCAGGGCACATGTGATAACAGTAGCTGAGGCTTACTTCTGTACTGCTTATGTGCCAGACACTGTTCTAAGCACCTTACACATATTAATGTATCAAATCCTTATAACAGCCCTATGAGGTCTGAGATCTTAACTGCTGCACCACACTGCCTCTCGCATGTCTGAAATCACACAGAGATTTAACTTACCGTCAACAACACAGCTCGGCTCTCCAGCTCTGAGCCATCCCAGGACAGAATGTCTCATTTAAAGCAACAATAACCAGTTAAAAAGTAGGCAGCCACAGTGCTACATAACTGAGTGGATCAGTATTTCCTCACTGAGTTAACTGGTTCTTTTCACATTGTTTTCAATGTGGCATCTTGAATTTTGAAGAAATAGTGTAGGCTCTACCTGAGCATTCTTTTGCACATTTCGGTGTTGGTGTGAAGAGCATCATACATTGCACAAACGCATGTCTTTGCCAACCTGTTCTAGTTCAGGATCAGGGGATCCCTCTAAACTGCATGGCTGCTGAGATTATTTTCCCTTCAAGAAGGAAAATAGAATGTAGCAATTCACATAATTTATTAATTCGTCCTATAAAAATTTACTGAATTCCTGCTTTGTACAAGACATATAATAGAAAGATGAATAAGTCGAAATCTCTGTCTCCAAAAATTTTATTCCAGCCAGAGACATAGAAATTTTAACAAATAATTTCCATACAGTAAGATAATAATTATTCTTATAAAGTGCTATGGCAGCACAAGGGAAAGAGCCGCTGTCTGTACCTGGGAAGGGTGGATGGGCTTCACAGAGAAGGTCTCAGTCCAAACCCTAATTCAATCCATGTGTGTGGAGCCTATAGGGAGTGTGTTTTGACTGGCCACCTGGCATGACCAACGTCCCCCATTTTTTTGCAACTGTCATATTCAGAATACTTACGAATGCCACCATTTTTTTAGTCTGGATGTAGTTACAGACACAGGATGAGAGGATGAAACTAATCTATCGTGGTGGCTCAATATTTTACAAGTTTGGCTGTGAGTAAGGCCTTGGGAAGATGAAGCCAGGGATATAGGGAGGCAGTACCGGGCAAGTGGAATAGGATGCTAAAAGGAACAATCAGACCTACCAGAGACAAGCCAGCACTGGCATGTCCTCTAAGGCCAGTTCTGTGTCCACTAGGAAACCTGTTCTCTACAGATGTGAAAACTACAGGTAATGGTAAATGGGGTCAGAAATGGCATCACTGGTGCTGAAAAACCAAAGGGAAAATCATCTTGGAGCTAACCTTTATCTTCAGAGAGAGCTTTGCCCTATTCCTGCTTAGCATTTCTGCAGCATCTTTTCTTCTCTTGAGAGAAGTCAAAAGGCTTTCGCTTCTCCTTTCTCACTGCTTTGTGAAGAGAGACATCCAGAATTCCCATGTGTAGGTGAGGAAATCAAGTTCATGGTCTGAGATTGCACTGTGAATTGAACAAAGATCCACAAGCAAGTGCTTAATCTCTCTCACCCCCGCATTGGCTCTTAAACTTAATGCTCAGAATAAGAATTCTCCTCAGTGTTTAAGAAAAGGATAAAGCTTTATACTGTATATAATTGCCTGGAAACAAAACATTAAAACCAACCGAGAGGACGCTCGGAGAGTTCAGGGCCTTCCCTTTGCCGTGGTTAAGGGCCCTGTCTCCCCGCCGTAGATTTCTCTCCGTTTATCAGACTCCCACCATTTCCCTAACAACCACTGACTTCCTCTTGCAGCAGAAAATTCAGCCTTTGAAGTTCAGAAGGACTCAGACTATTGACCAAAAGACCTCCCTTTAAGGTGTCATATACCAGTTCTGCTGTTCCTTATCTGCTTCCAGATGGGCCAGCTTGCACTGAAGCATCTCTCTTTCTTCCCTCTTATGGAATGTTGCAAGAAGTAGACCGTGCTGTCCGATAATCTGATACTTACCTAAATCTCCTAAACATTCAGACTTGTTAAACCAGTTGTTTTACTACATTGTAGCAGCAATTAGGAGTTTTTCCACCCTGAATGGGGTATTTCATGTGGCCTTCCCTCCCACCTCTTCTTATCCTTTTCTGCATTTAAACTGGGTCACTTTCAACTCTCCATTTATGGTACCATTTCCAAATAATTCAGGACTCTATTGGTTTCAAGTGACATAAACCCAGATTGAATTATCAGAGGCAAATGGAAATACTGGAGCATTGAACACAGTTGAAAGAAAGGTTGATAAGCAAACCTTAGGAAAAGCTGCAATTCAGGAGTAACAGGAACAAGTCTCCTCCTTGCAGACAGGCTTCTTCAACAAGGCAGGAAGCATGGCCTCTGGCAGTTCCAGAGTGTCCTAATTCATAATTCCAGTCACCTGACATGGACTGGCCCACATCCTCTCCGGTCCCAGATTCAAAACTCAGGGCCCAGCTTGGGTCTGTTGCTCGTTTTGGGGCCATTCAAGTTGGGCCAGAGAGGCAGGATCTGTAAAGGAACATGGTCGGCGTGAGGGGCAGAAGCAGTTCCCATCAGAAGGTGTTTGCCATTCCCAGAAGACAGCAGGGTGCTGGGCTAACAAAACCTGAAGTGTGTTAGAAACCTGAGAGTTCGTCAAGAGAGGAATGATTAAGTAATCTGAGTGACAAGAGCAAGTTGAAAAACAGCAGGTATAATTTGCTTTTTAAAAATGTTATATGTTCAATAAAGCTTTCCTAACCTACTTTCCCTTAATTGACTCTCCCGGTGAATTAACTCTGCCCTCCTGTGTTAAAGCACGATCGGGTGCCCACGGGAGGCTGGGTGCGCTCAGCTCATAGGCTGGTTTCTAGGACACCTGCACATTTCTGCTCCCACCAGTGGAGGTATATGCTTTCCAAGAGTCGTTCGTTTCTTGCCAGACCCGGGAATGCCAGATGGACTTGCTGTAATTACACCGTTTAGTTAAATATCCCCCAAATGAAAAACCAGTGCGAAAAGAAAGTTATTTCTATGAAAATCAGGTTTAATTCAGAAAGACTTGATGACAGCGAGTTGCTGAAAGCAGTGGGGAGGGGGCTTTCACCTTTTACTCCAGGATGGGTTCTGGAGTGTAATTCCCTATATTCACATTCTGGCTCCCTGCTTCCCAGCTGTGTAACCTTGGGCAAGTGGCAGAATCATCCTGAGACTTAGCCCCTTGTCTGTGAAAGGGTAATAATAACGACCTTGTTGGGGGACTGTTAGGATTAAATAACATAATGTGTTTAAAGCACTTAGCACAGTTCCTAGCACACAGTAAGCACCTAACCAATGGAACATCTGTCATCATCATCATCATCATCATTATCATTAACAGTCACTACTTAAAGTGAGGCACATTTATACTGTTTCACACTAGTCTTATGTTAAATGGTATAAGGATGTGATTTCCATTAAAGAATTTAATAAATTTAATAACAATTAGAGAGAAGTGACTGGTCATAGAAAAAAATCAGCTTTTATTTATCAAATCAATCCCTGAAAACTTTTTTTTTTTGAGGAAGATTAGCCCTGAGCTAACTACTGCCAATCCTCCTCTTTTTGCTGAGGAAGACTGGCCCTGAGCTAACATCCATGCCCATCTTCCTCTACTTTATCTGTGGGACGCTTACCACAGCATGGCTTGCCGAGCGGTGCCATGTCCGCACCTGGGATCCCAACCGGTGAACCCCAGGCCGCCGAAGCGGAACATGCGAACTTAATCTCTGCATCACCAGGCCGGCCCTCAATCCCTGAAAACTTAAATAATTTTTTTTAATGTGGAAAAACTCCAAAAAGTTCTAGAACTACATGAAAACCTGGCTCATTAGGTTGAGCCTGTAGCATGTCCTTCTTCCCTAGTATGTTTGGCTTTTGTAAAAATTAAAAAGCCAGGGATATGAAGTAGTGGAGACAATTGGAAAGTTGCCAGGTAGCTATAAGGAGCCTCTAAGTGCGACAGAACCTCTGTTGGCTCTATTCATGACTCTGTTTTCTGGACCAGTATTCTAGAAGTTGGTACATTCTTTTCATTTGTGTCTTTCATAGAGGGCAGTAAAATTTAGTTCTAATTATATTTAGGGCATCTGGATTCTAGTCAGCGTTTCTGGCTCTGTTTTAGAACCTAAAGTCTGCGGCTTATTCCTAATGTGGAAAGTGGAATGATCCCCCGGGCACAAGAAGAAGAGCTCCAGCACTGAGGCTGCCGTTACTATAGTGAGACGCTGCTGCAGACATCACAAGACTTGTTAGACAAGGAAACATGATCACAGCGGATTAGAGAAGCTTGCCAGGGCCTTGAGGATTTATTACTTTTTGAATTCTGAATGAGACGTAAATATGTTTTTCCCCTCTTAATTTTGGACCCCATATGGAGAAGGTGAGGAAACTCTTCAGCAAATTCTAGAATGCTTAGCTGCTGAAGATTGGTTGGTTATTGTGTCCAAGTCATATCGCAAAGGGCATGAATACTTGCTTGGCAGAGACGCAAAACAGTCCCTCGTTTTTGTCTGCACTGCCAAGTTAGTTACTGCCTTGTCTCCCAGTGGGAGAAAAATGTAGCTCCTTGGGGAGTCTTCTGGAAGGCAGCCTGTGTAATGGAAAAACAATGCACTCAGAGGCATGAGGCCTGAATTGCAGCTTCCGCACTTATAAGCTTTGTGATTTTCAACAGGTTACTTGAACTCTCTGACCTTAGTGTCCTTTTATGAATTACAGGGACAGTAATTCCCATCTCAGAGGGTGGCATTAAGGATTAAAGTGTGTTAATTATCATGTATAGAATCTCAAATGTTAGTTACAGTAGCGTCTAAATGGCTGCCCAAAGCACACTCATTTGAGTTCATAGATTTCAGAATTTTGCTGATGTCCTAAAGAGAGGGATTTTTAAAACTAATCGTGGTCTCACCTTATCTGTTCTCTGGGTCCTTTTGTTTCTCTGGAAGCTGGAGGGAGGGCATGGGATGGTGGTGAGGAATCGTTTAGGAATCGGGCAGACCTGAGTTTAAGTTCACCAGCACTAGCTGCGAAGCCTTGAACAGTTCACCTAACTTCTGCTGTCCTCAATTTCCTTGCCTGTAAAGTGGGTATAAAAATAGTACCTCAACCATTCTTTATCCCTTTACCCTGTTTTATTTTCTATATGGCACTTATCACTATCTGAAATTACTTATTTGTATTTATTTTTTGTCTCCCACTCCAGCCTTCACTCAAATATGATCCCCATAAGAGCAAAGACTTTATGTGTCTTGTTTACCACTTTATATGTCTTGCCTAAGATAGTGACCGGTACATTACTGTTATTTATTTTTTCACCTTTGGCTTCTATTTTTGAAAATCCCCCTCCCAGTGTCATGGCTAAATTTATATACAGTAGCTGAGTTAGAAACCAAGCAGAGATGTTTTGCATTTGGAAATACCTGTGTTATTACAGTTGAGTTTCTATTTCCTAAAGATGCTTACTCAGCCTTTGATGGCACAGTTTGACTTGTGACATCAGAAGATTGACAGGCAGAAGCCTGACTCAGGGATTCAGCTAGGAAAGAGCGTGACTTTCAGCCCTGCTTGCCCTTTGAGGGATGGCTGGACAAGGCTCAAAAAGGTCTTGGATTTCAATTTATCTAGGAAGGTATTTAGCAAATTATTTTTAAGCATTTGGATTTGGTACAGATCACCCGAGGAATCTGCAGTCTCTGCATAAGTGAAGAATGAGAATGGAAGCACTAAGTGCAGCTGAGTGGGAGAGAGCAGCCGCCCTGCCACTTCCCGGGGAAACCTGGCAGCTTTCTCCAAGGCCTGGACTGCGCCTGCCCGCCTCCCCACCGTGTACCCCCAGAGCATCTCTCAGGCTTTTCTTTACTTAGCACTTTGCAAATCACTAAGATTCCACAATTTTCCACAGCCGCTCAGAGTTGGGCACTACGGACAGATAAATGTTTAGGCTGTGAGTTTCACATTATTCATTAGCCCTCTCCCTGTGAAGAGATGGCAGTCGTGGCAATGAACTGTGCCATGGAGAAAATTGAGCCTTGAGAAAAGGAACTCTTGACTCTCCTACCTCCTTCTCTCAAGCCCTTGAACTGTTCCTCTAAATTCCTGTGGGACCAAGATGGGCCTGGGAGTGGGGTGGGGATAGTTCCTGAACACCCAGGGGTTGTACACAAAGTGTCGCATGTTTGTGTGTTACGGAGGAGGCTTAATGTGATTATATTCTCAAGAGATAGCATCATTGGTCTAAAAGAAGTATGGAACCACAGCCCTAAGTGGACCTAATATATTTTTATAGTGTTTGCAAACTGCAGATCTGCCCCTCTGGCACTCAAAGCTCTGTGTGGGTGGGTTGAGGTTGGAAATGCTAAAGCCGTGTACAGCTGCCCAATCTTGTTGGGTTTTTGCATTATGGCTCCCTCATCCCTTATTGAGTTTGCTCATTTGCACAAACAATTAAGCCAGGCCCATTAGTAACCAAGTCCTGACTTGTCAGCAGAGGGCTTGGTTGCAGAGGGTAGTAGGAAATTCTGTACACAAGATACCTCTATAGATTTGGCTTTAAGAATAAAGTAAAGCCACATCACCAACAAACCTGCCTATTAGTCCACCGAGTGTCTTCTTTCAGTCAGAAAACATTCCTCAGCCATTCCTATCCTCTTAAAGGAAGAGTGATGCTACGTTTGACCTTTGCACCTGAGGAAGTGCAGGATGAGAGCTGCATTTCTGCATCCAGGAGTGCTAACACTCCTTTTCTGTCCAGCACCATTCGCTGCAGCCTGACCAGATTTCTTGTAGGCCTTCAGAGAGAGTACACTTGTCTTAGCTCCTGGGCTTTAACTACCCAGTCAGGGGCTTCCACCGCTCTTACAACAGAATTTGATTAACTGTAAGATGTGGAAATCTCTGGCAAGTGAAAAGCCGCTGCTTGGTGTGAATGTCTTTATTTCTTAGTGCAAATTACCTCATCTTCAGCAGGAGTGTGGCAGCTTTATGTACTGAGTGTTTATCACATGCCAGGCTTTGCAGAGTGCCCTGTGAAATTTGTCTTATTTAATCCTTATCCTGAGGTAAATGACAATATTCCCGTTCTATAGATGAGTAGCCAGTGAGCAGATCTAAAATGCAAGTGTAGGGGCCGGCTCAGTGGCCTAGCAGTTAAGTTTGAGCACTCCGCTTCAGTGGCCTGGGGTTTGTGGGTTCAGATTCTGGGCGTGGACCTGCACGTCACTCATCAAGCCATGCTGTGGCAGCCATCCCACATATAAAGTAGAGGAAGGTGGACATGGATATTAGCTCTTCCAGGGCCAGTCTTCCTCAGCAAAAAGAGGGGAATTGGCAGCAAATGTTAACTCAGGGCTAATCTTCCTCAAAAAAATAAAAATAAAATAAATAAAATAAAATACAAGCGTAGGATGCCATAGCATGGGGGTACCCAATGGGCTGCAAGTGGATATGGAGCAGAGGCCTCTCCTGAAGCTGAGCCATGTAGATGGACAGGATTTAGATTGGGGAGAGCATTTAGGAAGGAGGAGCTGAGTCTGAGGAAAGATTTATTACCCTTTCCCTATATTACTCTTGTTCAGTCTTTGTCCTTTAAGATGCAGATAATCTCCTTGACCAGAATTCTTCTCAAGTCATCTGCATGAGATTAGTTTTCAGTGCTTTTTGAGTTAGAATTGTAGACACTTGCCTCCTAGTCTGGTCTGGCTTTTCTCCGTCAAAGTCCCTACAGCCATTTCCCATTGACAACCACAGGCCCCAGTAAGTGCTGCCTTCAGTCTCTGTCATCGTCATTCCCCCCCAGTTCACCCTCCACAACGGTCACCAGGTTTCTCCTTCACAGATCTGAGCATGTTACTCAAGGACTTCCAACGTCTCAGCTTTGCTTGGGAAAAGATCCGCTCCTCAGCATGGCAGTCACAGCTCTTACAGCCGGGCTCCAGCCTAGCTCTCAAGTTCATCGGTCCTGGCCACCCTGGACTTCTCATGCTTCCTGCCTATCCCTTTGCACGAGTTCTTTCTGCTTGGCAAATGCAAACTCATCCTTCAAGCCTTCTTCCTTTCTGAAGGCTCGCCTGGTTCCCTTTTCACACTTGTCACACTGAGTCGTAATTATTTGTTAGCTCCTTGAAAATAAGGACTATGTCGTAATCATGTTTGTATCCCCATTATCTAGCATAATACCTAGCACATATTCAGCACTTACTAAGAACATTTTTGAATGAATGAATGTTTGACTCTTGTGGGGAGGTGAAGATCAAGGATCAGGGACGTAATAAATAGGTCTCTTTCTGCCTATAGTAACCTCACAGTGCAATTGTCTCATTTATATTCAACAAGATATGGGGGTATGCGTGTATATATATATCTAAATGTTATATGTATGGAGAGAATATATATAGTCTCTATATAAATAAAAGTTTTTATAGTATATATAAGCATATATACTATAAATATATATAAATATGTATACTATATATATATATTTATAGAGTGTCCGTGTGTGAGTATATATAGTCAAATGGAATTGCTGATGTGAGAAATGCAGGTGGTTTCCCAGTGCCTCACATATTCCAACTCTCCCTTTTTTTTTTTAGAGAACTCAAAGTACTTCATGCACTGCCTTTTTTAGATAACTGCTTTAGGATTAAACTCTACAAGATTACTGTATCAGGGCTGGCCCGGTGGCACAGCAGTTAAGTGTGCACGTTCCGCTTCTCGGTGGCCTGGGGTTCACTGGTTCAGATCCCGGGTGCGGACATGGCACCACTTGGCAAAAAGCCATGCTGTGGTAGGCATCCCACGTATAAAAAATAGAGGAAGATGGGCATGGATGTTAGCTCAGGGCCAGTCTTCCTCAGCAAAAAGAGGAAGATTGGCAGTAGTTAGCTCAGGGCTAATCTTCCTCAAAAAAAAAAAAAGATTGCTGTATCAATTAAACTCTTGGTTGGAAGTTGGACACTAACTTACTCAAACAGATTTGAGCAAACATGGGGATTTATTTGTTCAAGTAACCAAAAAGAGTTCATGGATATTTCCAGCCTTAGGCACTGCTAGACCCAAATGTTCAAAATATGTCAATAGTGACCTTTCTGTCTCCTCTTGCCTGGCTTTTCTCTATGTTGCTTCATTCTTAGTTGGGCTCTTGCCTCGGGATAGCAAGATGGCACTGGTAGCTCCAGGTTTACCTCCCCAGGCTTAACAACTCCTATGGAAAGACAGCCTTGGTCCCAATGGTGCTAGCTAATGTCCTGCTTTACTGGTCACCAGTGAGCCAATCACCATGGTGGGGCAGTGTGTAACTCTCATTGGTCAGATCTGGGATATGTTCCCATCTCTAGTGGTAATGGAGTGAATAGCCCACCTAAGAGTCAGGGAGAAATTGGTGAAAAATTAAAAACCTGATGTAGTTATCGTAGGGATCATGGTAGAGTGACAGATGTCCACGATGGTCACCTTCCCTTTCTCTTTGTTGCTAATCTTTCTCTTATTTCCTGGAGCTAAATGGTGTGCTAGACCCCAAGCAGGTGGCTCATCTTCTGCTTTTTCTATAAATGCAACCCCCACCCCCAGGATTTTTTAAAACAGTTCACTGCTTTCTTTGACTGACTTTTCACCCTGGCCTTTGTGATCAGTCCAGCAGCTCTAGTGTTTGTGTCGGAGCCTTAGAATGCCAAACAGGCTGATTTGAACACAACAGTTTTTCACGATGACTTCTGTTTCTTGATAAGATCAAGGAATACTTTAATTCCCAATGGTTTTTGAACTGGAATCCTACTGTACATTCTCTGATACTGCGTAGATTTAACGCAAATACTGTTCCCAGGAACATACTTTCCCTTTACTTTCTTTTTGTAGTTAACCAGTGATTTCTGATATTCAGTGATTGCTTGTTTCTGATACTCAGTGACTTTCTGATATTCAGCCCTGACTGCCACTTGTCACTGTGATCAAGCCATAAAATACCAGTATTTGCAGATCCTTCTTATATGGGGAGTAGTAACAAAACATTATAGCACTTTGGGCGTTGTTTTATTTCTTCCAATTGGTAATTTGGTTTTTTCTTGCCACTCTTCGTGTACTCGTTTTCCAACATGCTTTGCACCCCAATTTGGCAGCCACCTAAGTGAGTATTTTTTGAGGTCCTACCACCTACCCAGGAAGAAAATTGTAAGTTATTGAGTACCTATTTTCTGTTAAGTACATCAATAAACCTTTAAACCTTTTATGCAAATCATCCCATTTATTTCTCGTAGCAACCCTATGTGGAATGGGTATCATTATTGTGACTTAAAAGATACGGAAATTAAGGCTAAGAGAGAATAAATAATTTGCCAAGTGTCTTAGAACTGGTGGAAGACCTGTTACTCTGTTCCTAGTCTGCTAAACTTCAAAGCCCATTCTCCAAGCATTAGGCTGGGAGCTCTAAGATACTGGAGAAGTATAAGATCCAGTTTCTGACCTAAAGTCAAAGGGATAAGACTAACACATTTGAAACTAGGAGTGAATTTAAGGAAGGATTGCTTCTAAGTGCTGTGATATAGTAGATTATGGTGCTCTTCAAGGTCGGAGAATGGTGAATTCTGCCTCCAAATGCCACTCGACTTCAATCTCAACCTGCCTGGGAATATATATAAATATTAAATCATGAGTTTATTTTAAATGTAACTCTGGCCCCAGTTTTGCAGTATGCTTATTCACTGTTTGGTCTACTTTGTGCTGTGAATTTAGACACTCGTGTCTCCTCACACTTCTGTTGAACCCAGAAACACTGGAGAGCCCTACATATCTTTACATGCATTCACCCTCGTGTCCACTGCCATTTAGGTCAACTCCTTGATAAGCACAGGTCACAGTTGTGAGCTCTTCATTGTACATCTGATCTGGCAAGACAGTGGCCAAGGGACAATTTTTATCGGTGCCCTGGATATCTGCCACTTGGTTGAATTCAATGCAGTTTAGTTCAGCTCAGGCTTTCTGGGTGCCTGGTAAGTGGCAGCCAGTGTGCCAAGCTCCCTGGGGGAATATAGCATATTCGTTCAGTGTCTGCTATATGCTAGGCCCCTTCCAAGCACGGGGGGTACAGTGGTGGTCAAGACAGACAAAGCAAGGGCTCTGTTTTCATGCAGCTTATATTCTGGTTCCATAAACAAGTGAAAAAAGACACTTTCAGCTAGTGATGAGCACAACGATGAAAACACAACAGTATGCTGGGATAGAAGGAATTGGTGTGGGCAGTGGAAGAGGAGAGAGTGGAGGTCAGGAGTTAGACAATTTAAGTTGGCAGGTCAGTGAAGGTCCCTCTGAGAAGGTGGCTTCTGAGCTGAGACCTGAATGCAGAGAAGAAGGGAGGCAGACATGTGAGGATCTGGGAAAAGAGCGTGTAGGCAGAGGGCAAAGAGCTAAGTTAGGAACAGGCTTGTTCAGTTTAAGAAATGGGGAGAAATGCAGCCAGCATGGTGAAAACACAGTGAGTTGGGGGAGAGCGCTAGGAAGGGAGAGTGGAGACAGGGGAGCAAGTGATGTGGGCTCTCAGCCGTGAGAACAAGCTTGTGTGTGTTTTAAGCAGGAGGGTGACAGGGAGCGATTCACATTTTTTTAAAAGTCTTGGCTGCTATGTGGGGAATGGATTGAGGTGTCGAAGGGTAGAAACAAGAATGTTTGTGGTGAGTGACTGAGCAAGATAAGTTCTGTTGTTCTAATTATTGACATGTTCAAATACCTGGCCATGGAAACGGAAATTGGATTTTCTCCTACAGGCAATGATGTGTGTCAATAGTCAATAATAGCTCCCATTTATTGAACACTTACCATTGCCAGTCACATGGCTTTATATGCATTTCTTATCAAGTCCTTGCATGCACAAAAACCCTCATAAGCTGGGTTTATTGACATCACTTTTTATTGAGGAAACTAAGGTGGAGAAAGCCTAGGTAGTAACCACTTGTTAGTGAGGAAAGGGGGCAGGAGTGGCGTGGTTGCCGGGCACCGAACTGCTGGCGGGGGCTGGGACACTTGTCAGGAAGCACCCAAAGGCCACTGGAGTTTGGCAGTGACTTTGAGGTGCAAAGGAGAAGAGCTGGTCCTGGTGACTGGCAAAGAGCCTGTGTTAGGAGCGCACGTCATGGGCCAGCCTGCACTGTGTGTAAGCCACTGGGGTAAATGCTGTGGCAGAGACTTCGGTAAAGTGGACGCTCATGCTGTTACCCCGGCAAGTTACCGACCAGGTGATTGGATACACCACCTCTAACACAGACTACAAAGTGGGAACTTCCTGAAGGAGAGTGTGTTGATACCTCTCACTTAGAATGTCAGAAAATTCCTAGTGTTTTTGTTTTTTTTCTTGAGGAAGCTTAGCCCTGAGCTAACGTCTGCTGCCAATCCTCCTCTTTTTGCTGAGGAAGACTGGCCTTGAGCTAACATCCATGCCCATCTTCCTCTACTTTATATGTGGGACGCCTGCCACAGCATGGCTTGCCAAGCGGTGCCATGTCTGCACCCAGGATCCGAACCGGTGAACCCCAGGCCGCCGAAGCAGAGTGTGCGAACTTAACCGCTGCGCCACCGGGCCATCCCCAGAAAATTCCTAGTGTTATAACTGAATTCCTACACCTTCTCCTCGGTCAATGTTAAGCTAAAATGGTCTTGGAAAATCTGTCCTGACCTGTCTACGTCCTCTGTCCAAGGTAGGCAGGTGGGTATTTTTTCCTAACCCAGGTTCATCTATGTCTGTCTGTTTCTGTCTGTCACACACACACGCATACACACACATACATACACACACATATTCAGGACTTGGACATTCTGGGGCATCTCAAGAGCATCTGGATGTTCACCTTGGGACAAAAATGATGCCCAGGTTTGATTTTGTTTCCCTCGGGCACTCAGGGTCTTTTCACAGCCCGAAGAATCATCATGACTTCCCAAGGACTGGAGTGTTTTTGTGGGCTCCTAACTAGGGTCAGGTCCTGCTCCTTTGTACCTGGGTTCTGGGAAAGCTGTTGGGGCCCAAATCTGGTTTCATCTCTAGGAACCATTTTTGGTTTTTCTTTTCCTCTTGATTCTTCCTTGAGAGGACTTACTATGTTGCTTTCAGTTTTCTCCCAGCATTCAATCCACCAAGATCCGGAGGCACTGGTGTTTATCGAGGGCCAGGCTACATATCAGTTCGTAGGAAATGGCTGCAGTTCTAGGAATTGCAGTCTTAATTTGTTAGCCAAATACTGCATGCATCAGCAGTGGCAGTAGCTGCCAGTTGATGTGAGTTTTATGTGGTGAGATTTTTGTTTTGGTGTTTTGTCCCCCCTCAGATGAGAACTGCTGTTTCCTAGAGCTGAGATCATCACAATCATTTCAATTAGGACTTTGTGTGAGCATATCGTTACACCTCCCAAAGATATAGGCCTGGCCTAGTAAAGTGAGGGCAAAAAATAAATAGGGCCAGTAGAAGGAGGATAATTACAGGTACAAAGTCGAGTGAAACGCAGCTCGCTTTTTTCCAATGATACTATACAAATCAAATAAAATTCTGTTCCCTTTTATTTTAGCTAAATCTTGTCTAAAATGAAAATCAGATGTTTTTCTTCTTTTTCATTTTTTGCTAAAGCAAATGGTTACAAACACTTAATATAATTTACTGGAGCTTTTTTCTAAAAGAACATTTACATTGCTTTCTTTTATGCATGCAGTAACTTTTGATCAAAACATGACTCCACTCCCTTGTTTAATGTTGAGCATCTGGATTAAAGACTTCTTTTAATCTTAAATACAGATTATGGCTCTCTTTCCCTTTAAGCAAACCACCATAAAACCTTGGCCCTTTTCCAGTTTTCTTCATTAAAGCTCTTTTTATTATAGTGTTTTCGGATGGCAGTCATTAAATGATTGTTATGCACAATGGGCACTTGATTATAATTATTTAACTGGCAATCAGTTATTGCAGCAATTTGGGAGTGTAATTAAAAGGGAGCATGTTTCTACCTGCCAGCATCTTTGAGAAGCTCAGCTCAGGATTAGAGGAAGAAGCAGAACCTGAACATATGGACAGGAAGAATCGAGCACTTCTATGAATGGAAGCTTGTCTTTTATTCTTCCCCAATCTGGTTCTTGGCCTCTTTTGTTCCATAAAGTAGATAAACAATGGTGATAAAATAAGATGTGGATAAGAATTTTTGTGCTACAAACTCCTAAATCAGTAGATACATTCAGTAACAAATGTTAAGTTTCTCCTTGTGCTGAAAAATGCTAAGTGAGTAGAAGTATATTTACATAATTCTGCTTTTCTTAACACAAGTCTAGGAGTGTTTTTCCCACTCTGATTTATAAAGTTCAGTATTTCTTTCTTGGCATGTATAATTGATACAGGATGCCACTCAAAAATGTTGATATAAAAGATATGTGGCATTCACAGGCACCTGGAAAGCCATTAATCACTAAAGAAGTTGCTAACAATGTGATTCTCAAGTCAAGATAGGCCCCTACCTAATTCACAACTCCTTCAGTTGCGAGTGACAAAGACCTAATTCTAAGCAGTCTTTGCAAAGAGGAAATTTCTTGGCTTATGTAGCTGGAATATTATTGGAATTGCTTATAAGATTAAAGGAAGAGCTGCTGGAACCAGGGCTCAGGGTTAGGAACTGGGATTCAGCCCCTCTGAGATTCACTTTCTGCCCATCTCTCAGCTGAGCCTGCCCGTCCTTGGCTGCATTCTGAGGGTAGGCTTCCAGGCTTCTGCCTGGGGCAGGAAACATGGCCATTAGTAGCCCCAGGTTCCTGTCTTCCTAGCTGAGCAACTTCAGTGGAAAGCAACATGTGTCCTCCATCGTTCATAAGTCAGTCTCAGGGAAGGACTCTGATTGGCCCTATTTGAGTCATACACCCACTCCCTGGACTAATTATCATTGCCAAGAAAACGGCACCGTATGATTGGCCAAGCCTGGGTCACATGTTATCCCTCGGGGTAGGGTAGGGAGATGGAGTCCTGTGATTGATGATCCTGACAGAGACTTGATATGTCTCCATGGGTACCTCAATGACTGAGAAAAACTCAGTGCTTATTTTAGAAAATAATGTGAATATCTGAAATATCCAGACTTAAAAAAATGTTCTCTACGTGTTTTCCCAAAGTGGATCTTCATCTTTCTTTTAGAAATATTCCACCTTTGTAAGACTGAGTTCTAAGTGTCCATCTGAGTTTCAAATGATTGCCTAACCGCACCTGTAGTCATTCTTGAGCCCAAAAGACCCCTTAATAGTGTGATCGAAGAGCAGAGTCCTGAAGAGATGGGAGGCACGAATCACAGATGCCTTTTTAATTAATACAGAGTAGTAAACCACTTACCACAGTTCTGGATAATAAATTTCTCCGTTTCTCTCTTGGTTCCGTATTTGAATCTGTGAGTGCAGAGATTCAAAACAGTCTGCAAAACAACAGACTTAAATAGCAAAAAGCCTTAAAAGTAAAGGAAAATACTAATTGAAAGTTGACAAGAAAAGCACCCCTCCTAGCCTACACACACACAAACTGAACATGATCTAATCAGTCTTACTTATGGGGAAAGTATGAATCATCCTATTTATTAAGCAAATAATGAAGATAAGTAAGACGTGCGAGCTCAAACTTGAATAAACATAATTTTGTTTCCTATATCTCTTATTAATCAATGCACATTTATTTTTTTGTTATGTATTTATTTGTACAACTGAGATAATTAATCTCAGGGTAACTGAAACGACAAATAGAATACTACCTGAACTCGGGGATGAGACATCAGCTTCTTCAAGCTGAGTCTGTGCATGTATATTTACACACACTCTCTTTTTTTAGTTTGTGGATGTTGGATGCTGCTAGAGGATTTTCTTGGGAATCTAATCTTCTCAATGGCAAGCTCCAGCATCACCTTTGCCAGTAGTTTAGTTCATATGGACTTGATGCCAATTTTCTTTTCACATATGTGAAATAACAGTTTGGCACACAGCAAACAAAACAGTGACACAGAAGAGAAGACTGGTGCTTTTTTAGAAGTGAAATGGGCAGATTCAGAACTAATTTTTTCTTTAGGTGAACCAAGTTTAAATTAAATTAAATGTTGCAAGCGATTACAGTATTTGTGTGACTCTCAAGAAGTCAGAGGCCGTGGTGATACAGTATTTTCATTTTATAGAGTTTTTCTTGGAAAGGCTGCACACCATATGACAGCAGAGTGCTTAAAACCCAGAGCCTAGTGCCAGCACAAAATCCAAACATCATAAAATTACTTCCAAAGCCCAGATATTTATCGGTCCCCTCTCTTGGAACAGAGCATCTCTCAACTGGTCCAAATCCGCCAGCTCAGAATCACCTTCCCAGCCTTGAGTTTTGAGTATGAAGCACCAAGACAGGCATGTTCTCCTGGAAGGAAAGGGAAGACTATTGAACAGCATTGTCAAGGGAGGCAAAAAACACAGATGGCAACGTTGTCCCAGTGGACAGTTTTTACTTTAGCAAAAATTTTTTCTTTAATATTTTGTTTAGCCAGAGAAAGTTAAGGGAGGCTGACCAGTGGCTCAGTGGCCATTGCTGCATGTGTGCCTGATCCCTTGGTCAGTCTTTGAAAGCCCAGCTAACCTCCTTCCAATACATAGCCTATCTCCCACCCTCTCCACTTAGGGCCGTATGCCGTTACCGGATTAGGAAGTTCTGAAGTGAAGGGACCGTTTGTTAGGCTTTCCATGCTTCTGCCGCGCCCTGGAATCAGTAAAAAGCCTTGTAATTGTGCCTCTCTGCTTCCCCCACTTCACCCACAGGATCCTGGAGGAAGCCTTTGCTTTCTCTCTAGGCTGCTTCTGTACACAGCAGACCTCTGAAAGCTTTGCTCACCAGGACTTGAAATCCAGGCTCCTCAGTGATTTTCCATCACAGGATCACTGCCAAGTCACACAAATCTGTCAAGGGAGGCTCCCTAGGAGAGCCCCAAGTCCCTGCCCGCTGAGTGACAGCTGAAAAACCAGCCTGAGTGCTGGCTGGCGGGCCTCTCTTCTTTCCTGCTCCCAGCATTAGACTTCACCACCACCTGCTAATGCATCTAAAGGGAGCAGGAGGGCTTGGTCACAGCAGATGATTAGAGTTCATGCCAGAAGTGTAAACAAGTCATAAATTACTCTTAATTCTTCTTGGCTGTGGATGCTATTAGTCCTTGGTTATGGAAAAATAGACTCCCTTTAATCTCTTTTATTTATATAATATAATAGTTAGTCTTCTTGTTTGACTATAAATCTCAGTTTTCTTCAAGAAGCATTTCCGAAGCATGTACTCTCTGCAAAGTACTGGGTAAACCACTTCTCTTGAGAACAGATACAGACGTTAGTGTTTGATGGTTACAGAGTTTCAATTTGGGAAGACAAACAAGTTCTGGAGATGGATAATGGTGTTGGTTGCACAGCATTGTGAATGTATTTAATGCCACTGAACTTAAAAAGGGTTAAAATGGCCCAGTGGCGCAGCAGTTAACTTTGCATGTTCCGCTTCTCGGTGGCCCGGGGTTCGCTGGTTCGGATCCTGGGTGCGGACATGGCACCGCTTGGCACACCATGCTGTGGTAGGTGTCCCACGTGTAAAGGAGAGGAAGATGGGCATGGATGCTAGCTCAGGGCCAGGCTTCCTCAGCAAAAAGAGGAGGATTGGCAGTAGTTATCTAAGGGCTAATCTTCCTCCCCAAAAAAACGTGTTAACATGGTAGATTTTGTTATATATATTTTACCACAATAAAAAAATTAGGGTTCTTGCACATTTTTTTAGTCCAGGTTAATTATTTGTTGTTAAGTTATAAGTTCCACATGCATTCTATAGCAAAATATAAGTGTATGTCACTCATCAGAAAAACTGAGAATTCTGTATTTCTTAGATTTCACATAGTAAGTACTAAGGTCATTATTTCATGACTTCTCCTATTATCAGAATACTATCCATGATCTTATTTAAGTTAACAAATAATTATCCTGTGCAACAGAAGTAAAAACAGAATCTCAACTAATGAATTGTATTATGTATTAATTGTATCAATTAGTTAATTAATTGTCTTAATACCTTCCTGAGTTAGGCCTTAGACTAAATGTCCATATCACATTGCCTCAAAATGAGAGCTTTGTCGAGCTTGGAGAACAGATTCAGATCCTGTCCTGAGGCTTGCTGACGTGGAGAAAGCCACTGACTTCAGGCTCCGGTTGCTACCTCCGCCTTTGGCCAGCAGTGCGACTGTGAGCCAGTCATCTCATCTTTGCGGGGTCTAGTGTCTTTATCTGTAGAATGAGAGGGAGATGCCTGCCACCTTGCAGGTTGTTAGGACCAATGTGAGAACATACGTGAGAACACTGAGCACTGCACTGGGGACATAGTAAGTGGTAAATTAATGCCGTCTCCCTTGCCCTTGAGGCTGTTGTGACCGTCAAAGGATTGTAATACAATGGATGTCTGAGAAAGGCTTCAGACAGCCCTTCATTCTACACGTGGGGGAGCATGTGAGCCACCTCCTGGAAATCTTTTTCTCCCTCTCCTGATTCCCAGGTCCCCTCTCCTGTCATTCAGTAGGCTGTTCTTCCACTCTGCCTGCCTTCGAACTGGGAAGTTCGTGATACGGATATATTGACGTTGTCTGAGACGGGAAATGGCCCGCCCCTCAGCCCCTGGCCTGGAGCCAACAGCAGCTGTAGAAACACACCAGTGCTCAGTGTCCGATAGTGTTTGGGCCTCTTGCTCTTTTAGACCCCAAGACCTCACTGTCTCACTTCTCAGACCCACCACCTTTCTCTTGGGTTAGAATCTCTTCCCCTTGCTTACCTTTGACCTCTTGACCCTCAGTCGAAAGTCAGCGGCAAAGAGAGGTACTTGTTACCACGGACCTGTGTCTCTGCAGCAGGCAGCTTGGCCCCAGAAGGCCCTCCTCCGTGTAGTATGGAAAGCTGTGTCTGGTGACTCTTCCTTCCTCATGGATCCGTGCTGCTCCTCCTGGCTCCAGGGAACAGTCTGGCCTTGCCTCAGGCCTCACCAAGAGCTAGAATTCAGTTTGTTGAAAGATTAGAGTACTTTAATTGGTGGTATAATTTATCAGCCTCCCCAAGTTCGTGACATCCTTTTATATCTTATAAACATCTGTCTGATAAAGAGCTGAGTACCCCTTCCATGCCAGCACCATGAGTTAAGGGATGGCTAGTCCCGGGCTGCTAAGCCAGTGGTTCGCAACCCTTTTATTACGATTTTTTAACCTTTTTATTGAGGATTATATAATTTGTTATACCATTAAGTGCATAAAGCTGCAGTGTACATCTCAATGAATTTTTATTGTCTATATGCCTGTGTGAATACTACCCAGATGGAGACTCAGAACATTTCCAGTACTCCAGTGCCCCCCAAAATAACTACTGTTCTGACCTCTTATCACCTTAGATTAGTTTGGGTTCTCAACTTTTTTCCAACCTATACCCACTCCTAAGTCCCACTCTCCTACTTAATATCATTTAAGAACTCAAAATTAATTATTGCCTCTTGTGACCAAAAAGAAACAAAGTAATGGTAATTTTGGAAATGCTTTTTCTGCTCTCCACTCCCACACAGACATTCTACTATGCCCTCCAACCCTCCAATTTCCCCCAACCAGGTTGTGGGGAGGGAGGGTGACATCGTCATCTTTTCTGGTCAATCATGCTGGATCCCAGAATCTGGAAGAGAAGAGAAACAGTTACCACGGACTTTAGTCCTGTTTTCCTGGTGCCCAAATCTCACAGTATAGTGTTTTCTAAGCTGACAAGAATGTAGTTCTTAGAATCATCGGACAGCCACTGAGCTCCCAATGTGCACAGCTTCCTACTTTCCTTTTTCTGTCAAAGTAGGATTTTTCTTTCCCTTGATTATGTGTTAAGTTTTCTTGTGGATGGCAAATGTATTCAAAGAGGAGTATCACCATTGCCCTCCCCTTTCAGCATGTTAGTGTTGACCATCTTGAACTGTTCGTAGTGAGGAATGTGATGAGAAGATTGTTTTACAGGAGGTACACAGAAGCCCCCATTTTGGCTTGTATTGCCAACTCAAATCCTTGTATTTAAAAGTGGAGCTTAGTCTGTTTATCCTACAGTAAAAATATCTACAAGAAGCTATTATTACATTGACATTGGAGCCAAACAGGAAACCAGAGGATTCACAGATGTTATCTGCTTTAGTGCAATGGGTTTTCTGCAGACTGACTCTGCAGCCAGTCAGGATAGCCTCTACAAAAGGATTTAAGGAACATCTTATTGACATAATGTTTATTCCTTGGGCTTTACAGGCTACATCGTGTTCCCAGAGTTCTGAAGGCTAAAGAGAGAGGGAGTCTTAAAAACAGAGAAAAGATTAACCCAGCCAGAAAGAATTGAGATAGATTCCATCATTATTGTGAAAATATAATTATAACATTCTTTGATATGGGATAGAATTTGGTATAATTCAACAATTATGTATAAGCATTTATTATATGCACAGTATTGCACAAAGCACAGTTTGCAGCCTGAAGGGAAGGTGATATGGCAAAAAGTTAAGTCCTCAAAACTTTTTCAGCATTTTTATCCATGATTTAGATTAGGACAAAATTGGTACATTTAGCACATTCGTGGATGATACTAAGCTGGGAAGAACACTAAAATCAGGATCTAAAGAGATCATGACAGACATGAGGCAGAACCTAAAATGTTGAACTACACCAGGCACAAGCGTAAGTCTTTAGATCTTAAAAAAAAGTTTCCTTGAGTATAGGATGGGGGAGAGGTAGTAAATAGCACCTGTGTAAAGAGGTTTTCGACGCTTGCGAGCACAGTATGAGTAAAGAAGTGGTGTGAAGGCATAACAAATAGCTTCTGCACTGTGAAGTTATGTTTCCAGAAACTGAACGGCCAGGACCCATGTCTGGAGTCCAGAATTGACTTCACTTCAGATCACCACTCTTAAAGATGCTGAGGGATGTTGAGAACCAGCATCGGAAACCACATTATGAAGAACATCTCAAATAAAAGAGTGAGTAATTAGGTGGAAGAATAGAAAGCCAAAGGGAGGCCTGTGTCCCATCATCAAATGCCTGGCAGACTGTGTTGTGTGTGAGGCATATGAGGCTTGTGCCCTGGAAGGCCAAGCTAGGATTAGGGAGAAGTTACAGAAAAGAGTCTCTGGTTCCGTTGCGTACGCTTGAAGTTGTTGAGCAGAACGGACTAGGTGGCCTCATGACTGGGCACAGATGTAGAGGATTCATATTTATGGAGGACATACCTCACGCAGTCTTGGGGCCCCGGCAGCCACTTGTCAGAGGTGTTGTGGAGAGGATTCGTGCACCCTGTAGAGGTTTGGAACAGATGCTCTCTGTAAGGCCACATCTGACCCTGATCTTCCATGGTTGCTTATGTGCACACAGTGCAGGCTCTGATGAGTTCTGGTAAGATGGCTGTGGGTAGAAAGCCTGGAGAAGGAGGCAAGGATTGTCGTAGATCTCAAAGGGTGGACAGAATTAAGGAGCACAAGACAATTGAAGGCTTGAAGGTAGACATTTATGAGGTGGGGGGTTGGGAAATAATGGGAGAGAAGTTTGGATAGATTCGGCGGCGACAGAGTGGGAAGCCCTGATCAGGAAATGGAGATTTGGACTCACTGCTACAGGTGGTAGTGAAGGTTTTTGGGGGTAGGGATAAGGAGCATGATCCTCAGGAGTGATGGGACACCGAAGTCCTTGGACACCCTTCCTCTCACACTGTCTCATACAAGGAGACATGGTGACAGACCCTGAGCCCACAATCTTGATGATGTCCGCAACTGCCTGCGCTATTGGTGGATAGAGAGTAAGGGTGCCCACACCAAACCACTCAATAGCTCTTTCTGCTCCGGAAGAGCCGCAGGCAATTTCCTAAAGACTATGGGGGAAAGACACCCATAAAGAATTAGGCTTATTTATCCACCTGCAGCCATATTTGAGATTATGAGTTTCTACTAATGCCAACTCTAAACTCTGAAACTTCAAGTCATTATTCCTGGTGGCTGTCATCCTAACAGCCATGGTTACCAACTGTCTGTTTTGCCGTTGTTCATAAATGTGGCTCTAGACAACTCTCCCCTAGTTCGGGCCACCAGGACACTTTATCTAGTTTTATTTAACTTCCCATATTCACCCTTTATTTTCTTTTAATTGAACGGCCAACTGCAAGATGCAAAGTGTGTATGGTGGCGTTAACTCCGTTCATTTGCACCCTAAGGACTTCCACTGTATCATAAGCATTACCTTTTGCAAGTGCGTCACACTTGTATTTCCAGGCATTTTCCACACGACAGCCCTATGATGTAAATTAGGGCTTACTCCCTGTCTCGCAGATGAGATTAATGTGGAAGAGGTTAAGTGATGTAGTGAGAGTGGTTTCGTAAGTATGGAGAATAGCCCATTTCATGAGAGGAAAGGCCATTGGAAGGAGGACGTTATCGCTCTTTAAAGAAACATTCACAGAGAAAGGGTTTGGCATTGGCCAGGCCAAGTTAAACAGGATACAGCATTCTCTCCAAGTGTTTGCACCGCCGCGCCCCTCTCCTCACACCGGTGCTCGCGGGTCACTTCCTAATCCATGAATGGGTTCGCTGACCTGTAAGCAGGGGTGGAGGTGGAGATTTTGCTTTCACAAACGCATGGAGGGAAGTCAGTTTGCAAGTTTCCCAAGGATGAGAAAATGTTTTTTCTTCCCCCTCCCTTGCCACTCCCCCGCCTCCCCCACTGTAAAACCACCACAACTCACCTACCCAGCAAGAGCTGTTAACATAGAGCTGTGTTTAGAAGCTGACTGTGGCCATGTTTGGCCTGGTCTTCTCTGGGGACTGCTGAGGCTGGGACATCGTGCCACTACCAGACCAGGGCCTTTAACAAGACGTTTCAAGGCGATCAAAGAGACTGCAAATATCCAGGGGCCATTTAAACAGCCAGAAACCACTTCTGTGCCTCATCACCAAGTCCTGACATTTAATAATCCCATCACTGTAGGGGGTCCCAAATACTGTCTCATTTAATCTTATACCCAGTTTGAGTAAAGAATCAGGAGTGCTTCATGGGCTAATTCTGTAGGATGCATTATCATTCCTTCTGAAGCTGGAAAATATAAAGCTGTTATTGCTTGAATTAAAATGAAATAAACAAAAATCTGTAGGACTTTCCTAATGTCCTTTCCAAAGCAGCCTTTGTTGGGTATTTCTTGTGTTCATAATGATGTCAGTGCTCAGTCCATTACTCTGCCCCCTGATTTTCCAGAGTCATCACCTGTTGTCCTTGGAGGCTCCTGCTCTGTCTTAATGCAGGTTGTACAGAGCTTGTTTGTTACCTCGAGAAACAAAGCAGATCAGTGGCTTAATTTTTATTTTAAATGTTGTCTGTGAGCTGTCATCATGGGGCAACTTTGCTACACGAGGCTGATTTTCTTTCTCTAGAAGTCTCTGCCAATATTCTGGTCTGTTGTATACATTCACTGCTATTATGGTAATACTGGTTTACAAGAGTCCCAGATTATGATATTTTAATAATATAGAGCCCTTGCTGATACAAATGCGTCATGCAAATTGAAATGAAATAGTAAAACCACAATTTTGGCTCTACTTATCAGTACACAAAAAGATTGGACCTGACTCTTCAGGTAAACATGATTCCTCTTTAGCAATGTAGTATTTCTTCTTGTCTCATGTCACAGAGCCCCCATTTTAGGAGTGAAGAAGCCGAGGCCTAGGACCGCTCTTTGGTGAGTTTGCGGTCAAATTGAGATTCAACTCCAAGCCTCCTGACTCTCGATCCAGTATTATTTTCTCCTCTTCCGTGCATAACCCCTCTTTTTATATACTTTCCTAGAAGCAAGGCTGTGGTCTCCAAGAGAGTTTCCAAAAGCTTGATCCTGGTGTACCCTAGTTAGGGAGAATCCTAGAACAGCAATGTTCCAAGCACGTGATCCAGAGATACAACTGCTATTATCAGGGGTTTCAGTTTGGGGAACTCTGCCATGTGGTATACCCCTGTGCAGTGCTGCGGTTGTATATATCAGGCTTGTACTGTGTAGGTAAATTACTTTTTCAGGTGATACAATTTCCTACCTTCTCACCCCCTAGTCCGTCCACTGCCCCCACTAGGATTAATCTTCCTAAAACACTGGTTTTTACCGCATCACTCCTGTGAACGGACACCTCCCTTGCTGCCCCCAGATCAAAGCTCCAAATTCCTCAGCTGTTCCTCCAAGGTCCCCAGCCAGCCCAGCATGCCCACTATCTCCAGAACGAGCTGTGTTCGTTCCCAGCCCTCTTTGCTCTTGTAAAGGCCCTTTCTCATATCTGTGATGCAGCCCTTCCCACCCGACAGGGGCCAGGCCAGTCCCCTTGTTTGACTCTGGACTAGGCTGTGCTCCAGCCTGATTGTGCTCCCTCCACTCTGAACTCCTAGAATGTCTGCTGATTCTATGAGAGTATATAAGCCCAGCTGTTCACATCCTGATTGCATCGCTGTCGGGGCTTCTGGTCTCTGAAACTCACCTGTGAGAAGTTCTCAAACTTTATCGGTTCACGGTGCTCTTGGAGTCTCAGGAATTGTTTCACAGAGACCCCCCTAGGCCAAAATACAAAGCAGTTCCATTTATTAGGTAGTTAGGAACAAACAACTTAATAAATAGTTATGTCCTAACATTGAGTAGCCATTCAAAAAAATATTGCACATAAATTGAAAGAAAATATCATTGTTTTATTCTGAAATAACCAGTTATTTACTAATAGGATAGATGCTCCGGTTGGGCACTGCACGGCTTCCCAAACCTTGGAATCAGATGGGATACTGCCACACTCCTTCCCGGTTCTATGTTGATTTTTTACACATATTTATTTATATAAAACAACTGCCAAAAACCTATTTTGCAAAGATAAGAGATCATCAAAAGGAATATAGCGCAAAATAATGTTGAGGTTGTAAACTACCTTGATCTAGTATTTTGTGCAGTGCCTGACAGATGTTGGGTATCATATTGTTTCCCTTAAAAATTTAAAATATCCCATGGCACAAATTCACTGCAGTGCCCGGAGGCACACAGTTTGGGAGCCACAGCTCTAGAGCACAAGTATAATATCATACTTCTCTTGTGTGTTCCCCAAAGTGCACTGAGTAATGCAGTCCTCATAGTAGGCAACCAGTTGATACTTTTTGAGGATCTTAATCCTTGACCGCCTGATAGAGGCCACAAATGCCACAACTTCAGTGATGTGCCGAGTTCCCTGACACTGCAATCATTCAAGGAAAATCCATTTGAACAACTTTTGAGAATGCTGTAAATTCCTATACTGAGTTGGAGGTTGGCTTAGATGCCCTTTAAATTCCCTTCCACTGCTAAGGTTCTTTAATTCAGTAGCAATGCTGTGCCATTTAAGACCAGTATAAGCACAGCTGCATGACAATGGTGAGGAGGAAATGTCTCAAACCCCCATGCAAACAAACACTTGAATTCTAACATGCTGAACTTGGTATGGAGGAAGGAAGTAGAGACAGAAAACTGCTGTTTCTTTAATTAATAAGGTAGATTAATTGATAAATCTTCTTTTCAAATGCCACAAAAACTGCCCATATAGTATGACACTGAGAAGAACATAGTATATACCAAAAAAATAGAAATAGCACAAAAAAATGCATTTGATCACTGTGTAATACAACTAAAAAATGCAAAATAAAAAAACTGAAAATTTGAAAATAAAAAATCATTGGGAAATTTAAAAATCCCTCTTGGGTCAATGAGGGAATCAAATAAAAAATCAAAATAAAAAATTGTAGACTATCTAGAAAATAATGTGAAAATTCTACCCATAAATATTATTTTGATACAGCTAATACAGTGCTTAGGGAAATTCACCAACCTGAGTTCTTATATGAATAACAAAAATGAATGAAAATAAAAGAAATTATGCATCAAACTTACAAAGTTATAAAAGGAACAAGAAAATCAACCCCGGGATGGCAGAAAAAAAACCTTAGCAAAGGGCTTGACGCGCAGTAAGCACTTAGAGATGTTAGCCATTATTACTATTTAGTTGTCAAAAAGATTGAGGAGTTTCTATTTGAATGGTACAGAAAAATCTCCAATTTATAGTGCTAAGTTTAAAATGCAAGATTCATTTTTGAGACAGTTGAGGAAATTTGAATATGAACCCTGTGAGATGATATTATTGAGTTAATGTTAATTTTCATAGGTGTGGTAATGTTATTATGGCTGTATAGGAGGATGTCATTCTTAGAGGATACGTGCTGATGTATTCAGTAGATAAGTGTCATGATGTCTGCAAGATTCTTTTCAGGGGTTCAGGGAAAAAATAAACATATATTAAGAGAGAGAAAAATGTGGTAAAATATTAATCAGTGTATAGTATAGGGGTGCTCATTCAGGTTTTCTGTAAGTTTGAAACCTTTCAAAAGAAAAAGAACAAATATTATTACAAAAAAATCAAAGTATAGAATGTGTATAGTATGTTTTTTAAAAACCATGTATATATGTACGTGTGCACGTCCATTAACTGGATCTAAAGGATATTCTAGAAACTGAGAGCAGTGGTTGCTACTGGGGAGAGAACTGGTTGGCTGGTACAGGACTGGAAGAACACAACTTTTTTTCTTTTTTGGAGGAAGATTAGCCCTCAGCTAACCACTGCCAATCCTCCTCTTTTTGCTGAGGAAGACTGGCCCTGAGCTAACATCCATGCCCGTCTTCCTCTACTTTATATGTGGGATGCCTACCACAGCATGGCTTTTTGCCAAGCGGTGCCATGTCCACAACCTGGGATTCGAACTGGCGCACCCCGGGCCACCAAAGCAGAACGTGCACACTTAACCTCTGCGCCACCAGGCCGGCCCCGACACTTAGCTTTTGAATCTTGCACTATGTGTTTACATTTTTCTATCTTAAAAAAAAGCTATTAAATTTTTTTGAAAATTTTAAACTCTATGTCCTGTGCTCAGTTTCACCGTTGTGCCATCAGTGGCTAAATAAAATAAGAATGCGTGGGGGGCCAAAGGCTACTTAGGAAATGCCTTCTCTCAGGAGAGATTTCTTGGCTGGTTTCTTCCTGGGACTGTCCCCACTGTGCTGCTGTCTTCCTGCGGGTGGGCAGCCTCTGCGCTCCCCACCCTCGGATCCTGCCCCAGCCCGCGCGGAGCAGCCCTTTGGCCTTGGCTCTGCAGGCATTTCATGAAGGCGTTTTTACAGCTGGTGGGAGGTGGTGGGCATGTGGGAGGGTCCTCAGAAGAAAAAGGTGTGGGCTTCCTGTTTTCACTGTGACTCAGACCCGTGGGAGCCCATTTCTGTGGACTCTTCTTAATAAGTACCTGTTTACCCTGACATCAGTGAGGCTCCCAAGTGTCGAAGTTGGAGTTCAGGGCAACAGGCACCTGATCCTTGAGGTTTCCTCTGTGGTGAGAACCAGAATTGATAGTCTTTTGGATACGGCTTGTGAGGCTGACATTTGAGAGCTGGAATGGATTTACCTGAGGGATCCAAACCACTCTATGGTGTGGTCCTGGCCTGCTGGTAATGCTATTTTCAGATGAGGACTCTGAGGCCAGGAGAGGTCCGTCCATTGTCCATGGACTCGGCTGAGTGGCTCAGCTAGTAAGCATATGACCCCTAAGCCATCCCTCCAGGGTTCTGTCCGTGACACTGCAACAGCCTGAGAAGCCCATAGGGATTTAGGACTCTGGGGCCTCCTGCAGGCATTAGGCTCACTGACACTGGACAGGTGTTGAAGCTAACTGCTTGCTTGCTCAGAAGAAAGGAGCGCAGTGCAGCTTAAAGCTGAGGAGGCAGAGAGGGAGAGGCGGATGAGAAGGGAGGCAGAGTTCACTAAAAATCATATTTTGCCCATGCAAGGCCTGGCAACGAACCCACTTCACCTCCTTCCAGAAAGAGACTGACAAACTCGTGGGGGGTTTTATCCTTTGCTCTCAGTGCATTAAAATTCCTAACACTGGAGATATTACATGGAAATCTCAAGAACTTTTCTTAACTACTAATTTTATTATGAAATACTTCAGACATGCAAAAGGACTTAGTGAATATAATGAAAGCCTGCATGCCACCACTCAGCCAAAGAGTGAGGAGAGATGTTTAGTTGAAGCCCCCGCCGCTCCCCCCCACAGAGGTAAGCCCTGCCCTGAATTTGGTGCTTATCCTTGCTGTGCGTGCCTTTATACCCTGACTTCCTGTGAGATGTCTCCCTAGACGATGTATCACCTCGTTTTCCATAGTTTAAAACTTTGTATTGATGGTGTCAAGTTGTACATATCCTTCCACAACTTACTTTTTCTCACTCGAATGTATTTTTGAGATTTATCTATGTTGCTGCTCCAGTTCAGCCATTTTCACTATAGCGTGGTATTTTATTGTATATATATTTGAAAATCCACCCCATTCTTCTGCTGAAAGACATTTAGCTTGTTTCCAAGCTTTCGGTAGAACAAATAATCCTGTGCTTGCTTCTTGGGCACACAATACCCGTCCTTGAGGGTCTGAGCCTTTTCTTTTCTCACTGTGTCTCTATCCTCCATTGATCAACACACTGAACAAATGGTTAAGTCTCTTTCTGTGTCAGGAATTCGTGATTCATAAAAGTGGGTACTTATCTGGGAAGCACAGTGGTATGCTTCAGTGTTTTTAACTTGGAGAGTGGTACATTAAAGTCACCTGGGAATTTTTTTTTCTGTTAAAATAAGCTCAAAACTTTACCTCAGACCTATTGAAATGGAAATTTCTTGAAGGGACAGAAAAACTCCTCTTGGAGAAGCTCCTAGTGACAGGTCTTCCCCTGACTTACCACCCCAACTGTACTTAGGCAGGCTACTCTCTGCAAAGCTGAGGATGCAAACCATATCCTTCGCATGGCCATGTCTCACTAGCCTGTAGTCATAGCCCCCTAGAAAGTGGGCAGAGCCTGTGAGAGGAAATGGCCTTTCAGCAGAGTAACCATTGTGAACTTGAGACGCCACTATTGTGTGGTCCTGGCCTGCTGGTTATGCCATTTGACTTCCATCCATATCATCCCTTCTAGGCACCTGTATGAATGGCAGTTTGGCTGATGTTTGTATTTCTTCCTTCTGTGGTGGAAAAGGCTTGTCCTCTTTATTCCCAGATATGAAGGCAATCACTTATTCCAGTCTCATGCCGAATATAGGGGTTACAGCCCTGCCTTCAGTGAGATTGTGTTCTGGTGCTAAAGGCTGCAGCTACATACATATATAACTGTAACACCAGAAATTACATAAAGGCCACTAGATACATATAACGGATGGTTATAGTGTGTCAAAGAGGGAATGAGTCCAGTTTGGGGATGGGGAAGACTTCATGGAAGAGGGGCCATTTGAGCTGTATCTAAAAGAGCTAGTGGGATTTTAACAGAGAAGATGAGCATTGAGAAGAGCAGGTTCAAAGACACAGATTTTGCCTTCTTCAGGTAGCTGGGGAGTAGGGTCCATGTGGGGATGATGCAAAGAGGTGAGACTTGAAAGGTAGGAAGGTAGGTGGGTGTGGGCTAGGCTGGGGAGCATTTTGAATGGACTTTACCCTGAAGATGTGGGGAAACCATAGACTCTTGGTAAGCAGAGGAGAGACATGGTAAGGACTGTTAGGAAAATGCCTTTGGCAGCCAGGAAAAGCATGAATTGGAAAGGGTGAGCTGAGGCCTGACCAGGTGATAGGAGGAAGGCAGTAGCGGTAGAAAAAAAGGAAGGGAGGGATGAATTTGAAAGTAGCTATTCTGTCAGAAGTGAGCAAAATGCAGATTAGTAGACGGAGGGCAGCTTTTGTTACTTATTCTTTTTCTGTTTCTACTCATTTTGCCAAACTGGGGTCGGACCAAAGGTAAATGGCAGCAATATTTGTATTAATACTTAGGGCTATGACAACAAGAGAAAGGAAATGGAGTATAATGTGGAAATAATTGCATAAACATCTAAATAAGGACAAGAGTTTGAAGCATATGAAAGAAATAAGTATCAATTAAAAATGGTAAAGAGTCATCCCATATGTCTTAACTTTCACATGTTGATTTCTGCAAATACTGAAGTCAGGAAATGAGAAAAGTCCTCTGCATTTGGCATCAAGGAGCCAGCATTTAGTGTCCCTGCTCTGCCTTTTGACTATCTGTGAGACCTTGTGCTAGCCACTTGACCTTTCTAGACTGCGGTCCCTTCCATCTTAAAACAGGATTTGTTTGTTGCCCCAGGAACCCTTCCAGACCTAACATCCTACAGACTGCTGACAGCACATTAGGCCTCTCCCCGGGACATGTCTTTCTGGATATCACTCAGCTTTTTCTTCTCCAAGAAGGGGAACTGCTTACTGAGTTTCTGTAAACCACTTCCATGGGTGATATGGTTTCATTCTAAATCTGACCAATTGAGAATATATGCAGCTATATTGATTTAGGGGCAAGAAAGCTTCTAAAGGATTCCTGAAGCAAGTGGTGGTATGCTTGGCCTACCTTTTGACTAATGAGCTACTATAAAGATCTAGTGAACTCAGAGGAGTAATTATGCTTTAATTGGCATTCAACTATGCAGAAAGAATTTGAGAAAACACCCTCAGGTTTATGCCTGCTTCAGACTACTGCCCTGCCCCTGAAGAGTACAGCTGTGTTATAAACGTGATTAGATAGAAGTTTCCCAGGCTGCCAGCTGACTGTTCAGCTCAGTTCTATCTCCCTGGGTCAAGGTCTCGCTCTCAATTATGAAGTCTCAGAAACTTGGTTTTGTCACAGAACCCAGAGCTGATACATATGGACTTACTAGAGAAAACCAGACTTGTGATAGAGTCTTTTCATCAGAGTCTTTTGGTTGGCACATTCTGCATGGACAGCCAAGTTATAATCAACTAACTTGCTGATCATGGATCAGAGCAAGTTGGATGATGTTAAGTGTCAGTGGCCCCTCTCCACTGTAGAGACATAACCACCAGAAAGGGTAACTGCGTCTCCACAATCTCTAGTCAGCATAGCTCCTAGGAGAAATGACTATTTCCAGATCTGGAGTAATATCTTTTTATGCCAGAAAACATAAGTTATGCTCTCAAAGCTAATGGGTCATGCCCAAAGGATGTAGGACCAGGGCAATCAGGCAAGAAAAAGAGACAAAAGGTATCTATATTGGGAGGAAGAAGTAAAACTATCTCTGTTCATAATCTTGTATATAGAAAATCCTAAGGAATCCATAAAAGAAGTATTAGAATTAATAAACGAGTTCAGCAAGGTTGCAGGATACAAGATAAATATACATAAATCAATTGTATTTCTACACACTTGCAATGAACAATCCAAAAATGAAATTTAAAAAGCAATTCCATATGCCATAGCATTAAAAAGAATAAAATACTCAAGAATAAATTTATCAAAAGTAGTATAAGACTTGTATATTGAAAACTACAAAACACTATTGAAAGAACTTAAAGAAGATGTAAACAAATCGAAGACATCTCATATTCGTGGATTAGTATTATTAATATTATTAAGATGGCAGTACTCCCCAAATTGATCTACAAATTCAACATATTCCCTATCAAAATCCCAACTGCCTTTTTTGCAGAAATTGGCACCTGATTTTAAAATTCATATAGAAATGCAAGGGATCCAGAATAGCTAAAACAATCTTGAAAAGGAAGAACAAAGTTGGAAGTCTCACACTTCGTGATTTCAAAATTTATTACAAAGCTACAGTAATCAGTACAGTGTGGTACTGGCATTAAGATAGACATGTAGATCAATGAATTATAGTTGAGAGACCAGAAAAACCCATACATTTGTGATCAACTGATTTTTGACAAAAGTGCAGGACAATTCAGTGGGCAAAGAATGATCTTTTTCAACAAATGCTACTGGGACAACTGGATATCCACATGCAAAAGAATGAAGCTGGACCCCTACTTCACACCATATACAAAAATTAACTTAGGGGCCGGCCCGGTGGTGCAGCGGTTAAGTGCACACGTTCCGCCTGGGGTCCGCCGGTTCGGACTGTGGTAGGCGTCCCACATATAAAGTGGAGGAAGATGGACATGGATGTTAGCTCAGGGCCAGTCTTCCTCAGCGAAAAGAGGTGCAAATCTTCATGACCTTGGATTAAGCAATGATTTCTTCGATATAACACAAAAGCACAAGCAACAAGAGAAAAAAATAGATAAATTGGACTTTATCAAAATTAAAACTTTTGTTCTTTGAAGGACATTAAAGTGAAGAAGGACAAGAAGGTGAAAAAATCCACAGAAGGGGAAAAAATATTTGCAAATTATATATCTGATAAGGGTCCAAATCCTGAATATTTAAATCTTACAACTCATGAATAAAAAGACAAATAACCCCACTAAAAAATAAGCAAAGGATCTGAATAGACTTTTCTTCAAAGAAGATACACAAATGGCCAATAAGCACGTGAAAAGATACCCCAACATCATTAGTCATTGGGGAAATGCAAATCAAAACAACAGTGAGATATCACTTCACACCCACTAGGACAGCTAAAATAAAAGACAGACAATAACAAGTGCTAATGAGAATGTAATCGGAATCCTCATGCATTACTTGTGAATTGTAAAATGGTTGGGGAAAACATCAAAATGTTAAACACATGGATTGTTAAAAACATAGATTGTTGCTGGATCCATTTGTTCAGCTTTTTATTGAGTCCCAACCATGCATCAGGCATTGCACCAGTTATTTGGGATACAGGCATTTCTCAGTCTAGTGGGAGAGAGTCTGGAAAGCAATAAGTTGTGGTGCCTTGTGGTAGGTGCTACTCTGGGGAGATGGCTGGGGAAAATACAAGGTGTCTTGGAGAAATTTCTTTATTAACTCTCCCTTCATCGTATGTGTCCTCTTGTCATCTGTGTATACCTACTTATATCAGAAGGAGCATGGGCTTTGTTGACCACATAACCCTGAACCCCTGGCCTGGCCTGTTTTTTTGTGAGCTGTATAACCTTAGGCAAGTCCCACACCTCTAAGTCTCTGTTTACTCCTCTGTAAAGTGAGGGTATTAATGCCTACCTCTCAGAGTTGTTTGGAGGTTAATTGAAGCCATATGTGTAAAGCATTCAGTACATTGAGATTTGGAATATTATTTGCCATTATTTTTTCGAATATAGCTTCTTTTCCATTTTCTCTTTTTTTCCACTTGTGGGAGTCTAGATGAGATTTTTTTTTTAAAAGATTTTATTTTTCCTTTTTCTCCCAAAGCCCCCTGGTACATAGTTGTGTATTTTTAGTTGTGGGTCCTTCTAGTTGTGGTATGTGGGATGCCACCGCAGTGTGGCTTAATGACCAGTGCCATGGATTTGAACTGGTGAAACCCTGGGCCACCGAAGCAGAGTGCATGAACTTAACCACTAAGCCACGGGGCCAGCCCCCTTTATAGGAGTCTAATTACTTGTACATTAGATCATTTGACCATGTCCCAAATCTATATTACATTTTGTTTTGGTTTTTCTGTTCTTTTTTCTCGTTGTACTTTATTTTGAATATTCATAGTGAGCCTGACAAGATTACTGTGTCAGTAATCCTGGTGGCTGCTGTTTCCAGTCTGCTGTTAAACTCATCCAATAAGTTCTTAATTTCAGATTCTGTTTTGGAACTTCTGGAAAGTTTGTTGGATTTTTTTTTTAATGTTGATTGTAAATCTAAGTTCAGATATTCTATCTTTCCATCCAGATTGTCTTTTTCTTTTTAATATATTGATCACAGTTATTTTGAATTCCTTGTCTGCTAAATCAAATATCTAAATTATCTCTGATCTGCTTCTATGCACTGTTTTATCTCTTGATAATTGATCAGTTTTTATAGGTTTTTTGTTTGCACATTTTGTAATTTTTTATGATATGCCAGACACTGTAAATGATCAGTTTACTCTGGATTATGTTATAGTGTTCTAAAAAGTGTTTAAAATTGTTCTGAGAGTCAGCTAAATTACTGGAAGGTCACTTTGATTCTGCTAAGAACTGTCTCAGCTTGACAGGACAGATCTATTTCAGTACCCCCTTATAGTAGGTCCCCTTATCCATGGTTTTACTTTCCATGGTTTCAGTTACCCATGGTCAACCATGGTCAGAAAATATTAAATGGAAAATTCCAGAAATGAACAATTCATAAGTTTTAAATTGTGCATCATTCTGAGTAACGTGATGAATCTTGCACCATCCCACTCCGTCCCGCCCAGGACATGAATCATCCCTCGTCCAGCATACCCACGCCGTATACACTACCTGCCTGTTAGTCACTTAGCAGCCATCTCAGTTATCAGATCAACTGTCGTGGTATCTCAGTGCTTGTATTCACGTAACCCTTATTTTACTTAATAGTGGCCCCAAAACACAAGATAGTGATGCTAGCAATTCAGATATGCCAAGGAGAAGCCATAAAATAAGAAAAGAGAAGAGAAGCTGTAAAGTACTTCCTTTAAGTGAGAAGGTGAAAGTTTTTATCTTAATAAAGAAAGAAAAATAATTTTATGCTGAGGTTGCTAAGCTCTACAGTAAGAACGAATCTTCTATCCACAAAATTGTGAAGAAGGAAAAAGAAATTTGTGCTAGTTTTGCTGTCGCACTTCAAATACGTACATTTTGGAAAAAACATAGTATATATAGGGTTTGGTACTACCCACAGTTTCAGGCATCCCCTAGGGGTCTTGGAACATATCCCCATGGATAAGGGGGAACTACTGCACTCCTGGAGGGTGGTCAGTAATCTTAGGATGGCTTCTTGGAGCCCTAAATAAATGTCTGGTATATTCACCCATGTCTTCCACTCTGACTTGGCCCAAAATCCAGCATCTTTCCCGCACTATTTAATATGTGGCATTTCTGCTCAGCCTCAGCTCTCAGCTTCCCAGCAACTACTTTCTCCCACAGTTTAGGAGTCTTACCCGTTATTCTGCAGCCCAAGAATTAGGCAAGGATCCAAGGGCAATTTCCATGTAGATTTCTGGGTTTCCTCCCTGAGGTTCACCCAACTCTGCCACCCTCCTCCCCAAGTCTCAGCCTCCTTAGCAGCATCCAGCTCTCATTTCTGCCTTGTCTTTCTGTCAAGACCATTGCTGCCTGCTCGAGTTCCTGTGTTGGTTGCTCTCTGAGCCTTGGTAACAGTGATTTGATATATTTCATCAAGTTTTTATTATTGTTTATGGCAAGAAAATAAGTCTGATACCATTTACTTTATCGTGGTCAGAACTAGAAGTCAGCATTTTGCTATCTTGGTTTCAGTTATATTTCTTTACATATTCATTTTTAAAGCAGAATTTTTGGATTATTTTGATTTTGATTTTAAGTTTATTTCATGGTAATTTTGTTATTCAGTAATGTTTCCCAACATGTAGACCTTGGGTGCTTTTATTGTTTAGATAGAAAATTGTTATTTTTTTAGCAGCATCTTTATTAATGTATGAATTTTTCAATTGGCCTATTCAGCTTTGGTGCTCACTGTATTAAGAGATAGCTTCTTTGGCATTTTCTTGGCTTGAAATTTGTGAAGGTTGAGAGTTCGCTCTGGTTTGACCCTATATTCCTAGTAAGCATGGTCCCAGTAACAGCGCGTCTTGGCAGAACTGACCTGTTGTCCTGTGGCAGCCACTAGAGTTTAATTCTTTTGGCTCTAAGTGTTATCTCCTGTGGCAAAATTCAGCCACTTCAGGGGACGAATGGCAGAGTAGGCTGTCTGAGTCACTCACACCACTGTGAGAACGGTTTATCAAGTCCCTTCTTGTAGAGCTAGTTTAAGAATAAGTGGGGAGAAGCTTTTGTGGTCACTCCATGGTGGTGTCTGAGGCAGTGAGCAGGGCCATACAAGGTGGGGAGGGGACATAAAATGGAAAGGACAGTAAGGATAAAACTTATCATCGTTTTAACCCTCGCTAAAGAGCTAAGCCCTTCAGTTTTACATCTGTTTCCTCAACAAGTTCTTAGTGCAGTGTGATAGGTACTATAATAAGAAAGCGGTCTAAAATGACACAGATAAGTTGATAACATAAAGTAAGATCTACACTGATAAAGGTAGGCTGGATGGATACCAGGAATCAGTAACACTGGTTTCTTCCTAGGTGGGCTCTTGGGAGGCTGGTGGTTAAGGATAGGAGGGAGACTTCATTATATACTCTTTTTAACTTCTGAAGCTTGAAGCATGTGACTATGTTACTCAAAAAATGATCAAGCATATTCATTTCTTTTTGATCCCTCTTGCAATGTCCTAAAATGACAGTAAGGGGATATTTTTTTAAAACCCTCCAAGACAATGAGAATAAGAGAGCAAACAACAGCAACAAAAAATTTGGACTCTGGAAAGATGGTGCTGTAGACTGAATGTCTGTGTCCCCTCAAAGTGCATATGTTGACTCCAAATCCCCATTGTGATGATATTTGGAGGGGGGTCATTTGGGAGGTGATTAGGTCATGAGGGTGGAGCACCCATGAATGGAATTAGTGCCCTTATAAAAGAGACCCCAGAAAGCTCCCTTGCCCTTTCCACCATGTGAGGACATAGTGGGAAGACGACCATCTGTGAACTAAGTAGAAGCCTGAACTAAGCAGACACCAGATCTGCTGGTGCCTTGGTCTTGGACTTCCCAGCCTCCAGGACTGTGAGAAATAAGTGTCTGTTGTTTAAGCTACCCAGTCTGTGGGGTTTTTTGTTTCTGGTTTTGGTGTTTTGTTTTGTTTTGTGGTGAGGAAGATTGTCCCTGATCTAACATCTATTGCCAGTCTTCCTCTTCTTTTTTGCTTGAGGAAGATTGGCCCTGAGCTAACATCTATGCCAGTCTTCCTCTACTTTGTATATGGGACACCGCCACAGCATGGCTTGACATGCAATGTGTAGGTCCACACCCGGGATCCAAACCCACAAACCCCAGGCCACTGAAGTGGAGTGTGCAAACTTAACCACTATGCCACTGGGCCAGCCCCAGTATTTTTGATATAGCAGCCCAAACTGACTAAGACAGATGGAAAAAAAGAAAGTTAAATTCTAAGCCAGCCAATAGAGAAAGCCAGTGTTTTCCACAGAGCCAACTAAAGGCGTGGGAATTGGAGACAGTAGATGGGAGGTAAATATGAGGCTTAAAACAGGAGGGTTGGTTGAAAGGCTGTCTTAAGAAGCAGTTAGATCCCCAGCTCCCCACCTTAGCTTTGCACAATAGGACAACTGCCTTCCCTACTCCAGGTAACAAACTGAAAGTTTACTTTCTGGTGAGAGTAAACAGGGTTTCTGGATGAGGGCACATTGGCCAGAGTTGAGAGTAGGATGTATAGCACTGAAAACATGGATTAAATGCATGTTTACATATCAAATACAGAGAGGTCAGACCTTCTTCCCACACTGGGCTCCCGCAACACAGGTTATCAAGCATAAATACCTTCCCGACGGGAGAGTGATGGTCCTTCTCCAGGGAATCTGACCAACCCTAAAGAGAAAACATCAGGAGCTCTGTGACATGTTAGCTCAGCCAGATGACCCTACAGTGAAGTCCACGGTGGACTTTCCAACAGCGTTTGAGGACCTTTTAAGTAGGAGCAGAAACCAAGTATTACCAGGCACCTAACTGGAAAGACAGAGATCAAACTAAATTTGAAAGAAACAGACAATGCCAGGAGATAAAAATTTTATGTACTCCAAAAAATCCCACTATTATTTATGTTCTCAGTGAGATAAAAGAGATATTATATTCATGAAACAAAAACAAAGGCAATAAAAAGGGATATTCAAATAATTTTCAAAAGCTATCCTAAATTAAAAATATAATAAATTTTAAATTCAATAGAAGAATTAGCGAATTTCAGAGTATCTTCCAGAAAGTACAGCAAAAGGCCAAATAAATGGAAAATAGGAGAGAAAAGATAAGCAAATTAGTGGATCAGGCTAGGAGTGCCAACATCCAAATAATAGAAGTTACAGAAACAGAGAAAACAGACCAGAAAAAATAAAGAAATTAAAGAAATTTCCCAAAATTGACAGACACAAGTTTCTAGACTGGAAGAATCTACTGACTGTCCAGAACAGTGACTAAGAATAGACCAACATCAAGGCCCATCGTAGTGAAATTTCAGAACAATGAGGTCAAAAATACCTATAGCCTAAAGAGAGGAAAAAATAGGTCATACACAAAGAATCCAAAACCAAAAGTCAGTAGAAGAATGCTTTCAAACCAGGAAGGCAAATTATTTTTAATCTATAATTCTATATCCAGCCAAACTGTTGAGCATAAAGGTAGAATAAAGATATTTTCAGATATACAAGATCTCAGGAAATTTGCCTTCTATTCACTGTTTTTGAGGAAAGCACTGAAGGATGAACTTAAGAAAAACAAAAGAGTAAACCAAGAAAGAGGAGAATACAGACTATAGGAAATGGGGAGGCACAAGGGAGAGAATCCCCAAACAATAATGAGGGGAAGTCTCAGGATGACAGGTGGCCTGAAGCAGTGAGGGCACCTGGAACACATTCCATCAGGTCAGAAGGCTCCAGCACAGATTTTGTTAAGGAAACGAAATTGCTTGAGTACCTAATATGTCTGAGCATATATTTAGGAGATTTAGACAATTGGCAGAAAGTTTGGAATTAAATTATGGATAAAGACATAGGAATGAAGTAAACAAAAAAAGACAATTGTTAACTCCAGGGAAAACAATGTTGTAGAAGAAAAAAAGTAATCCTACCATATTACACAGCTCACCTAGATATAGCGACTAGACATTGATCTACTTGGAATTGTAACTATGTGGAAAGGCTGAGGGAAAGGAAGGTGAGAGTTGGTGGTTGCAGCAGTAATGGCCACTCAGCAATGGAAGAGAGCTAAATCCTCATTTACCAAAGTGGGAAATAGCTTTATAATGCTTAAACCTGAAAAAAAAAATCAAGAAGTTAAGAAATAACAATATAGACAATAAAGATTTTGTACCCGATTCCTATGCGATGGGAGGAGGGGGTTCCCCCACACTAAGCAATTGTCTGACACCAGCTGGATGTCCTCCAGTTCTACTCAGTTGTGACACTTATGTCCCCAGAGACAGCATCAGATCACCCAGATAAGGGGCTCAGTCCCACAAGACTGCCCTCCACTTCAGATGCCAATTGCGAGTCCAGGTTGTTACCTGTGCTTCTGACTGACCGGCTATAAACCAGAGGTTCCCACAACCCCCTCCTTAGGTTCGATTAATTTGCTCTAACAGCTCACAGGATTCAGGAAGCCAGTTTATTAGATTACTGGTTTATTACAAAGGATATTAAAGGATACAAATCAACAACCAGATGAAGAGATACGTAGAACAAGGTCCCGAACAGAGGAACTTCTGTCCTTGTGGTTTGGGCCCCAACATGGTGGCACGTGGAAGTGTTCAGGTTCACCAGCCTGGAAGCTCTCCAGACTCTCTCCTTTTGGGTTTTTATGGAGGCTTTATTACACAGGCATGACTGATTAACTCATTGGTCGTTGCTGATTGATTCAGCCTCCATCCAGCTCCTCTCCCCAGAAATCAGGGTGGGACTGAAAGTTCCAACCCTCTATTCATGGTTGGTTCCCCTCGCAACCAGCGCCCCCCCCCACCCCAATCTTTAGGGGATTTCTGAAAGTCACGTCATTAACATAAACCCAGTTGTGGTGGAAAGGGACTTGTTATGACCAACAAGATACCGTTTCACCTTTATGGCTCTGAAGCAATTTCAGGAATGGAGGACAAGAGACCAAATATTCTAATAAAATATGCTCTCATTTACTCTTACTGCTCGGGAAATTCCAAGAGTTTTGGGGGCTGTGAGCCAGGAACTATGGAGGAAGACCAAATTTATATCAGAAATATATGCTGATCATCTGAATGACCAAATATATATTTCTTATAAATTGCAATATTGCAGATGTATTATTTTAACATATGGAGGTAAATACTTGAATGGCATCAAGTAACTCATCATGGGGAGTAGAAGGCTGAGGCCTGCTATTTTTTATAACAAGCCTTGGAATTATTTGTTTTTTTAAACTATGCTCATATATAACTTAGAATCAAATGAAAACTTCTTAAAAAGAAAAAAACAAAATGGAAAAAGTGATAATGAGGGGCTAGCCCCGTGGCCGAGAGGTTAAGTTTGCGTGCTCTGCTTCGGCGGCCCAGGGTTATGCCAGTTCGGGTCCTGGACGCAGACATGGCATCGCTCGTCAGGCTGTGCTGAGGCACGTCCCACATACCACAACCAGAAGGACCCACAACTAGAATATACAACTATGTACTGGGGGCTTTGGGGAGAAGAACGGAAAAAATAAATAAAAAGAAGCGATGACAGGGATGGACAGACTGGGTTTTTGAAGGATAAATAGGAGTTCCATAGGCTTAGGGAATAGAGGGATATGCTGGCAGTAAAGAGAACCAGAATTGGCGATTAGCAGGGTGGGTGCAGTGTGGCCTCTGAAGGAAGCCTGAGATGTAGGGTACAGTCACACCTCAGTATTGGCTTTTCTCCCTTTGGTATCTTTATATTGTTTTGAATTTAAAACATGGCCCTTTTATTAATGATAAAATTATAACCTGTTGCTAGTTTTGGTTATTGTTCTAAAATAACAGTATTCTTTGAATTAATTTCAAAGAGAAGAAAATGAGCTGTCACTGAAAAGACCTTTGCAGTAAAGTTTGCTGAAAAGGCAGTGTCATTTCCAAGTCCTTACCTGGACTTTAGAAGAATCTTCTAACCATCACTTCCAGGCTTCAGGAGTCCTTGTACAACAATAGACTCCAAAGGAAATGGGCATTTTGTCAAGAATTTGGGAAATTCAGATGCCTACAGCATCCGCAAACCCCAGGGCCAGAAAAAGGACTTGGCAGATGTGTGTACCCTAGAGACAGACGGACATCTGGGTGAGTGCTAAGGTGGCTTAGTATTAGGTGTAGGTCTTTTGCAGCTGGGTCACTTCCGACTGCCATCTGGAGGCATTCAAAATGCTAGAAGGGGAACGACAAAAGACCCCGAATAGCAATCCTGAGCAAAAAGAACAAAGCTGGAGGCATCACACTCCCTGATTTCAAAATATACTGCAAAGCCATAGTAACCAAAACAGCTTGGTACTGCCACAAAAACAGACACACAGATCAACAGAACAGAATCGAGAGCCAAGAAATAAACCCACACGTCTATAGACAGCTAATATTCGACAAGGGAGCCAAGAAGATACAATGGAGAAAGGAGTCTCTTGAATAAATAGTGTTGGGAAAACCGTACAGCCATGTGCAAAAGAATGAAAGTAGACCATTCTCTTACACCATACACAAAAGTTAATTCAAAATGGATTAAAGACTTGAATGTAAGACCTCAAACCATGAAACTTCTTGAAGAAAACATAGGCAATACACACTTGGATATCGGTCTTAGCAGCATATTTTCAAGTACCATGTCTGACCGGGCAAGAGAAACAAAAGAAAAAAAGAACAAATGGGACTACATCAAACTAAAAAGCTTCTGCACAGCAAAGGAAACCATCAACAAAACAAAAAGACAACCTAACAATTTGGAGAAGATATTTGCAAACCAGATATCTGAGAAGGGGTTAATATCCAAAATATATAAAAAACTTATACATCTCAACAAGAAAAAAACTAACCACCCAATTAAAAAATGGGCAAATGATCTGAACAAACGTTTCTGCAAAGAAGATATACAGATGGCCGATAGGCACATGAAAAGATGTTCAACATCATTAACTATCAGGGAAATACAAATCAAAACTACAATGAGATATCACCTCACTCCCGTCACAATGGCTATAATTAACAAGACAGGAAACAACAGGTGTTAGGATGTGGAGAGAAGGGAATTCTCATACGCTGCTGGTGGGAGTGCAAACTGGTGCCGTCACTCTGGAAAACGGTATGGAGTTTCCTCAAAAACTTAAGAATAGAACTACCGTACCATCCAGCTATTCCACTGCTGGGTATTTATCCAAAGAACATGAAAACACAAATGCATGAAGATACATTCACCCTTATGTTCATTGTAGCATTATTCACGATAGCCAAGACTTGGATGCAACCTAGGTGCCCATCAGGGGACGAATGGATAAAGGAGATGTGGTTTATATACACAATGGAATACTACTCAGCCATAAGAAACTATGAAATCCAGCCATTTGTGGCAACGTGGATAGACCTTGAGGGTATCATGCTAAGCGAAATAAGTCAGAAGGAGAATGTCAAAAACCGTATGATCTGACTCATAAGTAGAAGATAAAAACAACAAACAATCACATAGAGAAAGAGATTGGAGTGGTGGTTACCAGGAGGGAAGGGGGAGGGAGGAGGTGAAAGGGGTGATTAGGCACATTTGTGTGGTGATGAATTATAATTAGTCTTTGGGTGGTGAACATGAGGTAATCTACACAGAAATCGAAATATAATGATGTACACCCGAAATTTATATAATGTTATAAACCAATGTTACTGTAATAAAAATATATATATATATATGCTGGAAGGCGTATGGTGTGGTGCTAAGATCTGGCGTTGACTGCTGGCTCTACCATCTTCGTGACTTCAAAGTCACCTAACCTCTTTGAGGGTAAGATAAAGGCAATAATAATCACAGGGTGATTATAGGTATTAGGTGGAATAATGTAGTAAATGGGAATGCTTTGTAAATAGAAAATTCCTATTTCAAATCTTGGTTTCAATTAGTGAGTTTCTTTACCTGTTGAGTTTGTTTCTACAAATGTGCCTTCTTTCTTGAGATATTTATTAATATTGAATCCAGGTAGGCTTGTGTATTAGTTAAGGTATAGGCTAAGGTACTGTAGCAGAGAGACCCAAAAATATGCAGTTCAAACAAGACAGAAATTTGTTTCTCTCTCATATAACAATTTAGAGCTGTGCTATCCAATATGAGAGCCACTAGGTGCATGTGGCTATTTACACTTAAATCAATTAAAATTAAATAAAATTTAAAATTCAGTTGCTCACTTGCACTGGCCACATTTCAAGTGCTCAGTAACCACTTGGCTAGGGGCTGTTATGTTGGACAGCACATATAGAACATTTCCATCATCACAGAAAGTTCTCTTGGGCAGCTCTGATCTAGAGGAGTGGTCCAGAACTTGAAGGGTGGCTGTGCTCCACAAGGTCATCCATGCACCTGAGTCCCTTAAATATTTTCTCTCTGCCGTTCCCTAGGTAAGGATTCATAACATTTTTTGTGCCATAGATCCCTTTGGCAGTGTGAGGAAGCCTATGGACCATTTCGCTGGATGATGTTTTTAAGTGTAAGATAAAATACATAGAATTACAAAGGAAATTAATTATGTGGAAATACAATTGTCAAAGTATTTAAAAAAAAAAACTCATGACATAGTAATATGTGCTTTATTAATATAATCAAATAATGATCTAGTGGCAAGTCTAATGGCTACTATAATTTCAAAGTAGTGATGAGGAAATGTGATAATTCAAGATAATCCATAACAAGTATAATATGAAAGTAATACGAAAATATCTACAATTTCTGTTGGTGACAGAGTTATGGATACTGCTAATAATACTGTGGTTTGTTCACCATATGATAACTGAAGGAAATGCTAAATTTCAGATAGAGGTTAGTGAAAATAAAGTTATATAGTTTTTTTTCCCATCCAAGTTTACAGACCAGTGAATTCTATTTAGGGACCTCTTGGGGGTCTGTGGACTCCAGGGTTAAGAAGCTTTGCTGGGTGTTGTCAAAGCTGGCACCGCAGTGCCAAGTCCGAATTTCAGAATGTGGAAAGGGGAAAAGAGAGGAAGTGGAGGGCAGATGATTTCCCTTTTAAAGGACGTGACCTGGAAGTTGCTCACATCCCATTGGCCAACACTTAGTCACATGGCCACCTGTAGTAAGGCAGGCTGGGAAATGTAGTCTCCAGGGCAGCCCTGTATCTTGCTAGTAAAAAGCCCGGAGGCTTTCTGTCAGTACAAGGAAGAAGGGAAGAATGGATATTAGGATAAATAGCAGTCTCTGCCACAGCTTTCTTCACCAGTATGCAATTGAAACAAAAAGTTTTTTTTTTTTTTATGTGCTGTTTATTCTCCCATGCTTTGTACATCTTCAGGTCTAAGTCAGATATCTACAGGAAGAGTTTCACTCTTATTAGTTGTAGACAGGTCCCCACAGTGTTACCAGCTCCTGAGGTACACAGTCTTTAAGGGATATAGCATATTTTGAGCTAATATTCCCCATTTCTGTGCATATGCTTGCAGTTGCTGGCAACATTGTTATTAGCAGAGATAACGTTTCCGTCAGTGTCAGAAGTGTGTTTGTTCCTTGCTTAAAGCAAACTCAGTATGCCACAATCTGCACTGTGGGACTAATAACAAATCTGGTGTCTGCTCCTGTTACCAATGACCAATATTCTAAGCGTGTGAGCATAAAGTAGAAGGTGGCAGGCTTTTTCCAAACACATCTCTTGAGCAAATGTCCTTTAAAGTTTAAAATAACTCAGCCCCTTGGGTTGTACAGGCCTTTAACTTTTCAGAGAGCTTTAAGGACCTTAACTCTTCTTATTTTATTAAAGCGCCCAAGTCATGGGTTTTTTTTTTCAAGTTAGTTAAATAAATAGCAATTATGACGCAGTCCCACATGGCCAGCAGCTTTTAGTTTATAAAGGGAGGGTTTGGAAAGGCATACTTAGAGGCGAACTTGGTTGGCTTCTGCTGGCAGGAGGGAGGCAGAGCCGTTCCAAGCCCAGATAGCACTTAAAGGGCCAGGCGACCCCTCAGTGCCCCTTGTCTTGATCCAGAGGGGTGTTTTTCTGATGCAACATGAATCTTCAGTATCCCAGAGTGCAAGCTCCTGAGGGGCAGGCACTGGGGGCTTTAGAGCCCCACAAAGTCTAGTACAATTACTTGTACATCACTGGCGCTAGACATATATATGCTGACAAATCATTTCTGTTTTATGAGCATTTATAATGGCCTTTTAAGTAAGTGCCATTAAAGTTTGCTGAATGAAGGGTGGTTTTTATTTAGTCTTAGGGTCACCATTGTTTTCTTTTATTTATTTTTTTGGCCACCCCCTCCCCCAATCCATCTCTAGTTTTAAAGTGTGATTCACTAGGAAAATATGATTCCATTAATTGCATTCATTTTAGAGCCAACTTTTCAGGAACCTATCTATTTCTGTAAAGTGAGATCCACTTGCAAGTGTACCATTTGGTGCCAGCACTCAAATTTTCCCTGACTCAGTTGCTCTGGTGGTGTTTCAAATATCTTCCCATAAATCAGACAGCCAGTGCCCCATACTTGTGAGGATTATTTACTGGGTCTTGTGATTTAGCCCAGGATCCTGATAGTGATCTTGGACTGGCGATATAAATAGGCTAGGGTTTGCCAATGGCTATTTTTGTAAGGGGAGCTTTCTAAGTTGATTTCTTTGAACCCAGAATGACTTCCTCCCTCTGGCTTCCCCTGCTTTCCTCTACCGCTGGGGAGATCCTTTCTTCATTCTGCCTGCCTGTCTTTTCCCCTCCCCCAGCCAGCTGGTGTCTGGAGAAATCAGAAGGAAGGTACGTGCCTGACACAGAGTTGCCTGAAATCATATATCTATCTTCACCGCCTTTCAGGATCATCTTTCTTTCATCCGGCCCAAGAATGGCACCTACCCCGCCCATCAGGCCACAGGATCTCTGGGACCAGCTGCCTTGTCTGAAATAGATATCCACTGGCTCTCGAGCAGAACAATTCCCTACATTCATACCTGAGTCTATAGATTACAGTATTACCTCTTGTCTGTTGTTGTAGGTTTCCCCCTGCCCCAAGTTAAAAAAAAAAAAAAATCCTAAGTAGAGTTACTGCTAATGAACCAAACTGCCTCATTTGAGGTCCCTCCTCTTTTTCCCTAACCCAAACCCCACTTGTGCCCAGGCTTCAGTTAATACTCAGAAGAAGGGAAGAGAGAAGAGCTGCCTAACACACCCGCCCCAAGTAATATAGACACTGGGGTTCCTGGTCAGGCCTTCCCGGAGGATGTCTTGGCCCCAGGGTCTCCAGAGCTCTCTTGCCTCCTCGTGGGATGCCTCACTCCCTAGCCCCCTGCCCACAGCCCCCACAGTAAGTACACCGTCGACCAGGAGAGACTTGCCTTGAAGGACAGCCCTTTCTTTGCCTCCTTTTCCCCAGGTTTTCATGCTGAAAACAGCACATTCTCAACGTGAAACAAAAATTGATTCTGCTCTCCTTTTCACCTTGTGTTTTTGACCATGCTGTTCTTGGCAGTCGAACTTCTAGGCTTCGGGGTAGAATTGATAGCTTAAAGTGCAAATGTTAAATTGGTTGGCAATACGCCATTTGGCATCTTAGCTGCCCTGGATAATTTACCAGCATCTGTGGCTTCCCACCCGGTGACCTTGAGTGTCTCCTTAACTTTACAACTAGCTTGCCTCTTGGAGTCAACCCCCCACCCCCACCCCCCAGCCAGCCCTGAGTGCTGGAACCCTTTCTCACTTCCTAGGCTAGGCAAGAGCTGGGCGTAAAAGAGACCGTTTTCAGTCTCTGAGTTCCACCTCAGGGTCGAGGGCCCCAGAGCCTGGTGCTGCGGTCTGGCCAAAGGATCACAAAACCAGGTCACTAATGATGTCCATCCAAGCTCTGGGCTTTGGTTCTGCCTTGGCATGGGATGAATGTTCCATCTCAGAATAACTGTGAAGATCAAATGAAATAATGTGTTAATATTTGAAATGCGTTATGAAAGGTAGAGAGCATAACAACAGTGAGAATAAAAAGTGTAGCTACTGGGGCCGGCCCCATGGCCGAGTGGTTAAGTTCACGCGCTCTGCTGCGGGCGGCCCAATGTTTCGTCAGTTTGAATCCTGGGCACAGACATAGCACTGCTCGTCGAGCCACGCTGAGGCGGTGTCCCACATGCCACAGCTGGAAAGACCCACAACTAAAAGTATACAACTATGTACTGGGGGGCTTTGGGGAGAAAAAGGAAAAAAATAAAATCTTTAAAAAAAAAAAAAGTAGCTACTATTTTATAAGCATCTACTGTGTCCCAGGTACTGTGTTTAATGTGTCACAGAAACTACCTCATTTAATCCTGACAAGTACTCTTTAAAAGCATTAGAATGCCCATTTTACAGAAAGGAAAGTAAGGCTCAAAAAGATGAAGTTATTGGTTAGGATCACATAACTAGGGAAAGTGGTGGAGTCAAAACTTGAGTCTGGCCAACATGACTTTAAAGCCCGTGCTCTTATCTATTAAGCAGACTATTTTCTTTCCCGCCTCAGGATTGGTAAGAGAAGCATAATTAACTTTGAAAATGGACATTAGTAGTTCTTTTCCTTGGGATACCTATCTTGCCTTCCATTTTTGGATCAACAGGCAGTTTCCTGTGCTCAGGCCTTACTCCCCTCCGCAGAAGGAACACGACGATTTTCCCACTGGGAGAAGGAGGCGTGAGATGTGGCTGCCTGTTCCAGGAAACACCACCCACTCTTGTCACCCACACTGAACCGCCCCGGTGCACGGACTATACATTTACCAACTCAACAAGGATTCTGTTGTGTAGGCCACTAGCTGTCAAGATGACTAAGGCTCAGAAAGCGCTCACTCCATTTCTGTTCCTGTGGTTGACAGTGGATTGAGTAGAGCGTTTAGAACCGTTCTGCATTTAAGAGCCTTTGGGCAGGTGTGGGTTCATCAAGGACCTGGCATAGCACACTGCTAGCCAAAGAGAATTAGAAATAGAAGACTTGGTTCCTGTGTAGAGCCACGATCCTGTGGGAAAGACGGGACAGGCATCGTGACTCATTAGTGTGTGTATATCTGGCAGTATAGGATTAAGTGCATCAACAAAGAGAATTCAGAGAAGGGAGGGGTTAATGTGGGCTTTAGGGAAGCCTCTGTGCAAGAGAATTTGATCTGGGTGCTGGCATATATGGGTAGATGGTGAGAAGAGAGAAGAATGTTCCCGATAACAGAAACAGCCTAGGGTATCTGATCAAGGTTTTGAAAGGCTTTGTCTTGAGAGAATTTCATGTAAATTGAATTTTACTTTTAATTCAAGAAAAGGTACATGATAAAACTTGCCACATTTCAGAGTATTCAGGTCTTAACTGAGAAATGGTGCAATTCTGCTCAACATGTCTTAACTGTCTAGTGAGAAGACATCATCCCAGGGGCAATGAGGGAATCCAAAGTGAGTGAGATTGTGGTGGTAATGGTTACATAGACATATGTGTGTGTAAAACTCATAGAATTGTTCACCCAAAAATATCAGCTTTTTACCATATGTAAATTTTAAAAATAATATTTTTTTAAGTGTATAAGTTGGGTCCTTCCCTTCAAAGAGCTTACAGTTAAATGAGAGATAAGATAGTAAACTGTCTTATATAGCTAAATATGGCCCATATCACAGGAGGCTGAACAAAGGAATGTTTTTGTGGGACCTGGAAGACAGCATAGAACACTACTGGCTGTGGGAAACCTATGCTGTCTTGATGGTGGAGTGACATATGCAGTGAGATCTTAGCGTGTGGAATGGCCAGGATAGAGAGAGGCATGGCAGCAGGGAGGTGTGTTCTGGGAACAGCTCACATCCCTTTTTGGTTTTTTTAACATGAGACATAATTCCTAAGCTGATGTTTATTGAGCACCAACTCTATGCCAAACACTATATTAGGGGCTGGGGAGTCTGACAGGAAAAAACTACCTCACCAGTGAAGATGTTCAGATGGCACGTAAGCATATGAGAAGACATTCCATGTCATAGTCATCAGGGAATTTCAAATTAAAGCAACAGTGATATACTACTACATACCTATTAGAATGGCCCAAATCCAAAACACTGACAACACCAAATGTTGGCACAGACGTGGAGCAGCAGGAACTCTCATTCATTGCTGGTGGGAATGCAAAATGGTCCAGCCACTTTGGAAGACAGTTTGGCAGTTTCTTACAAAACAAGGCGTGCTCTTACCATCCAGCCAGCAGTCACGCTCCTTGGTATTTACCCTAATGAGTTGAAAACTTAGGTCCACACAAAAACCTGCACACGGATGTTTATAGCAGCTTTATTCATAAGGGCCAAAACTTGGAAGCACCAAGATGTCTTTCAGTAAGTAAATGGATAAACTGTGATACATCCAGACCATAGAATATTATTCAGCACTAAAAAGAAATGAGCTGTCAAGCCCTGAAAAGACATAAAGGAACCTTAAGTTCACATCACTAAGTAAAACAAGCTGGTCTGAAAAGGTTACATACTGTATGATTCCAATGATATGACATTCTGGAAAAGGCAAAACTATGGGGACAGTAAAAGATCAGTGGTTGCCAGGGCTAAGGTGGAGGAGGGGCAAGTAGGCACAGCACAGAGGAGTTTTAGAGCAGTGAAAAAATAAAGACTCCATCCTTCTCCTTAAAGATGTCTGGTCTAGCTGGAGGAGACAGGCACACAGCATAAAGGAGCTGGAGGAAGTACAGGTTCTTCCTGTGTACCCACAGGAAGCCAGAGGAGGGACCTGACTTGAGAGCGACTCAGCAGAGCTGGGAGGGATGGGCAGGGAGGCCGAGGCTGACGGGCTGGGTCAGGCAAGGTTTAGTCAGCTACATAAGGACGTGGAGACTGTGGGGAGAACCGGAGGGTTTTGAGCAGAGTGACATCAGATCCCTGTTTCAGAAAAATGGCCACAGAGTGGAGGCCACATTGGACATGATAGGCTGGCTCAAGGAGGACAGCGGCTTGACTAAGCAGGCTAGAAAATAATGGATGAATTGAGAAGGCAGAATCTACAGGCCCCCATGATTGGTTGGATGGTGGATGAGGGAGAGGAAAGACTGTGAGATTTCCTGGGTTCCGGTTCAGACAGCTGGCTGGGTGAGGACATTCAAAAAGAAGCGGATGAGGAGCTGGGAGAAGAAGGATAGGAAATAAAGCTGGAAAGGTGGATTAGACCGAGCTGTGAGAGACCTGAATGCCAAGGTAAAGACTTCGGATTGAAAACCCAGGACAGGCACAGTCTTGTTGCAAATCGCTGTTTGTTACTGCTCTTTTCTTTGATACATCAGACTTCAGCCAGAACCTGGGATATAGATGGACATCTGGGAATTGTTAGATTCTGAATAAAGATTTGATGGCCTTTGCATTCCCAAAGCGGCCCATACCCAAACTGACAATCTGGGGCTTGCTGAAGCGTGGAGACGAGCTTGATGTCAGCCTCAAAGCCAAAGTAGTTAATTAAAAGAGAAGAGCTTGTGTTGAGTTTTAACAATTATTTCTTAAAGTGTTGAATTTAAAAGGTAAGGTAAACAATAGAAACAACCTTAATCTCACTTGACTCCAATTTTCTCATCTAGTAATTGAAGGAAAAAGACCTACTGTTCTCAAAGTTCCCTTCTAGGAACTCCAAAGTTCCTGGAATTCTAGCCTAATAAAATTTTTCATCAAGATTTAAAAAAAAAAACCTCTCTACTTATGTGAGTAAACACACAGAGTACAGTGCTATCCCTTATTGAGCTTCAAACACTTTTTAATCCAGAATTTTAATTTTGAAATTCCAGCTTGCCAGATTTCCCAGAGTGTAAATCTTCTGACCAGTGAGCTGTTATTGTTTGAAAATACCAGCCTCTGAAGCTCTCACTTTGTCTTAAAAAGAGGGAGGGAGAGAAAGAAAAAGTTCCATGTTTCCAGCAATGAATTTCCTAATACTAATGCTACGAAAAGCTAACAGCTATCTTGTGTCATGTAAGGAACCCAGGTACAATTATAATCCCCATTTTAATGAAGAAGAAATAAATACATGAAGGGAATGATTTGACAACCTCTGCTTCCTTGGGGAAATATTTCTGGATAGTGAATCTAACTCAGACTTTGTTCTGACGCTATTCTTGGGATAGACTTGAGAAGCAATCTCAGCAGCTCTTTTTCTCAGTGCAGAAGGATAAAATGGGTACGAACCGTCTTGCATTAATGCTCACGATATTATTTCCTGTGATCATTGAAGTAAGAGGAGTTTTTATACTACCATACACATTTTTTGTTTCAACCCAAATTATCTTGACTTTCCTTTTCCCCTCCCCACTTTCAGATAATGATACATTTTTTTGATATTTTCAAATGGAAAATGTTGTGGGGCCACGTTCCTACAGCTTGAGGCTGTGCTGGTCCTGCAGTGAGTAGGGGAAGAAGGGAGCCTGTCAGATACCCAAATGGCCACTCTGTGCTTGAGACTTTTGCACATAAATTCATTTAATTTTTGTAAGAATCTTGTGAGACAGGGAAACAGGCTTGGTGAAATTCAGTAAACTTAACCCAGGTCACCCACCTAAAAAGAGGTAGAGCTGGGATTTGAAGTCACTTCGGGCAGACCCCACCCCATGCTCCTTCGTTCAGCCTGCTGTTCTACCGTGATTGGGGACCCCTGGTTAAAATCCCTTCTCCAGCAATATTCTGGTAGAGAATCAGCATGTCTGCAATGCCACTGTCTTCTTCTTGTTTATTCAGTAAACCAGTGGAGATGATACCTGCACCTCCCTCATCGGGACATGTTAAGGATTAAAGAGATGTACTCCCTATAAGGGATTTGGCTTACAGCTCAGCGGTCAGTGCCTGTTAAACAGTAGCCCTTATGGCTATTAAGAGTGGCTGCTGTGCCAGGCACTGTAGCCGATGGGCTGGGGAAATAGGCATGAGGAAGATGCGTCCCTGCCCTGGAGGGGTCCACAGACCAGCAGAGGAAATGGCCCCCAAACAAATAACAAGCATACAGTGAAAGAGGACCTTGGCACACAGACTCTGTACTCTGAGGTTGCCCTCTTAGCTCATAGCTGCAATCACAGCGACTTGACAAACGTCATCAGGAAAATCACTCTGTGGATCTGGGCCTTGGCTTGTCAGTCGCCAACAATGTGTTTGGGATGAGGTTTTTCCCTCTTCAAAAAGTCAGCATTTAGTAGGACCCGTCACCATCCTGGGCCTCACGTCTTCCCTGCACTCACCCCTAAGAGTTAGGCATAGTTCGTGTGAGTCCTCTGGGGGTTGAGGGGAGATGGGCAACATTCTGCAAGAAGGTGAGCATTTTCTAGCACTTAGGGCTGCCATGTTAGCATAACAGGAGGCAGCTGTTGTTCCAGCCACACAAGGGGATTTGAGAGGGAGAATAGCCGAGTGGACAGCTACAGTCTGTCAGGTTCACAGTTGCCTTTTCTGTAACATGGGGATAATGGTAAAAATGTCTGCCTAACAGAGGGCTTGGGGGGTTAATCCCAATAGAACATAGATTATGAGATAATAGGTGTAATGCATTTAGGATCTGTAAAGCACTAAGCTGAAATTACTTACCATTAGTAATACAGAGTTGGGAAGGACAGCAACACATGAAACAACTAGATGTATGAGAACACTGCTGTACGCGCCATTTGCTGACAAAGTATTAACAGAAATCAGAGTGTGGCTGGGACCGGCCTGGGAAAGGGTGGCTAAGAGAAGCATCACCAAGATGGTGACTCATAAACTCAGAGATTATGGACATGTGGTGGTGGAGAAGAATAAGTGAACATTCTAGATTGGGGAAAGGCACACAGAATGGCAGGTAGCAGGAAGGAGCAAGCTTTATGAGGGCCATTGAAGACCCTCTAATGTAAGACTCTGCACCCAATGACCTCTTTCTAATCTGCTGCCAGGGCCTGGCATGGGATCAACTTTGCACGGCCATCCCCGGAGGCTTTGTGGGGCATTTTCCATGCATTTAATGACTCTAGATTGCTACTGCTGCCAACAATAACAACGCAGATAAATATTTGAGAGCCTCTGGTGTTGTACTAACTCTTTGTGTCATTGGGCTTCCCCATTACCGCATGAGGTAGCTGCCATTGTTATCCTCATTTTATAGAAAGGGACACTGAAGGACAAAGAGCTTACATGACTTGTCCCCAGGTGCTCAGCTAAAAAGTGGCTGAGCCAGAGTTCCATTTCATATCTGTCTATCCCCAGAGCCCAAGCCCACGACCCGGCAGTGCAAGGTTATTCTTGGGCAGAGGAGATTTTTATGCCTCCCAAGCCCATTCACCGCCTTTCATCTGGTTGTCTTCTATTTGGGAACTTTCCTGTTGAAGGGTTAAGCCACACTAGAGACTGGCAGATCTCTTTGGTGGAGTGTCAGGGTTGGAACCCTGACATCCTACAGCCAAGATGTGTGTTTTTGGAACTTGCCATCCTTTTGTGTCTTCACTCCCTTCTCCTAACTCAGGGTGGGTTTACAGTAATTTGGAAGATGATTCTGTGCTAGGAGACGCTGGGGAATTCCTGAATAAGCTCAGGACTTATTAATAAATCAGACAAGCAGGTGAGCCTCATGGTGGTCACACTCTGCAGGTTGGCCGAGTGAGTCAACAGGGGTTGGGCAAGGCTACTAGACACTCCTGGGAGGAGCTGCACAGCGCTGGGAGGGACTTGGAACAGCAGTAGTCATGCCCCAAGGTGACAGACATGGTTATTAATGGAATTCAGATTAAATTCTCTCAAAATGGTGCACCCAATTTTCAAGTGTTTACTGGGCAATTCCATGTGACTGTGAATAATGAATTCAAACAAACCACAATCTTCAGACCAGCCTACTGAATCTCACTGCGTGGCCTCCCCTCGGAGCCTGACATACCTGCGTTTAAGCATGGTGCATCGGCAGTGGCGCTTCCTGGCGGTGGAGGCAGACTGTGCACACCTGCACTGTTTTCACTCAGTGTTTGAAGACTCCTTTTCACAAATTAATAGACAGCTCTGGATCTGGAATCAAACAGATTGGAGGTCAAGTACCAACCTGCCACCTATCAGGTGTGCGACCTCAAGCCACTCGCCTTTCCTCTCGCAGCCTTGTTTCCTCATCTGTGAAATGGACACACTGCTATCTTTTAGGGCTCTTCCAAGGGGCTAATGAAATAGTGTGATTGCGCTTGTAAAATACCTTGTAAATGTTGGCACCATTTTGTGTCATGTAGAAAATGCTTCCTTGGTTGCATTCCTGCAAACATCAAGCTGTAAGATCAACCAGAGGTCATGATGATGGTTTTGTGACTATCTAGCCAATAAGCTAAAATGAATACCTTTCTCTCCCTCTTCATTCTTGGGGTGTGGGGAGGGTGTTCAACTCTGTTAAAATGATCTTCATAAAACTCTTACTTCTATCTTAGTGACCCATCACTTAGGAGGCACATCCATCTAGCCCGTCTCTAGGCCTAGAGGGAGGAAGGGGGAGGATGCTTTTTAATTTTTACCATATGCGTAACTCGTTCCCAGTCTACCTCTAGGCCGGGGTGAAGTACACCACAGTGTTTGATTTAGGGTAATGGGGAAATCGGCCCGGCCATTCCTCAGGGAGCCCTAAACGTCAGCTTGCCTTTGGGAGGGTGGAGGTTTCAGGGAAACCTGATTTACGACATCGCCCTGGTACTGATTTCCTTTCACATACCCTAAAGGAAGTGCTCTGGTGATGTTGGCACTGAGCAAGTAACAAAGGTTTTAAAATGTCGCTCTGGAAACAAAACTGCACCTTGTGATGTTAGAATGATTATACCACACTTGATCTCTGATTACAGCTAAAACAACAGTTGCTAAGTCCAGCTAACATGGAAAAAGTAGAAAAGAAGGGGAGGAAATCTGCCAAACTCATGGCAGGGGATGGAGAAAGGGGGCCTTGGTTGGACACAAAATCCTGTGTTTCCAGTTGTCTGGTAGTAACTGCTGCACCGTGGCCCCGGCCCTGCCCCCACCCCATCTTTATAGCCATCAGCCCTCTGCGTGTTGACACTAGCTGTGGGAACTCTGTGATTTAAGTTGAGTTGAAAGAACTGCTTTTATCATTTCAAGTATGCAGCCTGAGGCCAAAACAGACAAAACAATTTTTGAAAGTCTCAGTTCCAAAGCTGTTTGAAACATTCTCTGTTTTTCTCACATGAATGTCTCTATCAAAAGGAACCCCAAATCTCTCCACTGTTCCGTGTGCCCCTTCCTCTGACGGTCTGCCTGCCAGGCTCCCCCAGGCTAACTGACTAGCCTGGTTAACTGGCTCCCCTGAGTTAACTGTGGCTTAGTTAAGTTGAATTTGAAGCAGGTAAGATGAAGGAAGGCATTTCCTTCCAGCCACAGAGCCACTTATTCCACTACTGTCACCATGGGGAAACCCGAGCTGGAATGCTGAAGAGTGGGTTGGGGGTTCCCTCCAACTCTGGCGTATTATAGAAATAGAAGAGTGCCACACACAATGGTGGCAGTGCTGCATGTTTCTCAGAAAAGCAGAAGAATTCTAATAAAGAATATACAGCTTGTTTTTAATGCTACTAGTAAATACCGTGCATTCCGAGCCTAGAGCAGATCCCCCATTATCCTGTCATCTTCCAAGTGAGGTTCTGTACTTTACAGATCGTTAAGGACACGACTCTTTATCAGTGCGCAGATGCTTGACACGACAACACAGAAACAGACCCCAGATATTCCGTGCTGTCCCAGCTGCATCAGGATTTGGGATGGAATTCAGGGGCGTTGATCACCCTGCCTGCTCACATCTCACATTAGGTATTTCCTGAGGAGTGAAAATGAAGTGCTCTGCTCTCCAGCCTCAGTGAGTGACATTACTGATACAGGTTCACAGTAAATCATTCGAGTGTGTAGTTTTATTTTTTTAAAAGATTGGCACCTAGGCGGACAACTGCTGCCAATCTTCTTTTATTTTCCTATTCTTCTCCCCAAAGCCCCCCAGTACATAGTTGTATATTCTGGTTGTGATTGTCTCTGGTTGTGGCATGTGGGACGCCGCCTCGGCATGGCCTGATGAGTGGTGCCATGTCTGCGCCCAGGATCCGAACCAGCAAAACCCTGGGCTGCCAAAGTAGAGCGCGCAGACTTAACCACTCGGCCATGGGGCTGGCCTCCTTGTGTGTTTTTATTTTACTCCCTTGTCCTTGTATTTGATAAATACTCACTTGTTTGTTGATTGATTGAGCATCCTCTGTGCATCCAGTACAAATAAGTAGTTATAGCCATTTTTTGAATCAGAAGACCCAAATACTGAGAAATTTTGTAGCCTTTATTTCCTCGTGTATAAAATAGACACTCTATCTCTCTCACAAGATTATTTTGAGGATCTAAAATGCTATTGTGAGAGTTGACTTGGTAAAAGGAAAAACTCTGTTCTCCCTGCTGACAGAATACTTCTTTACTCCAAATGCGTAGGTGTTCTTCCCACACCAAGCAATTCTCCAATTCTCGGCGGACCCCAATTGGGTGTCCTACAGTTCAATTCATTTCTGACACCGTCTACCTGAAAATAGTGTCGGATCCCACAGATTGAGGGCTCAGTCCCACAAGACTGCCCCCCACCCTCCTACTTCAGACACCAATTGCAAGTAGTGGGTGCTCATGTTACCCACAACTTCTGTCTGACATGGGTACAAATCAAGAGTTCCCATGACCCCCTCCTCAGGTTCAATAATTTGCTAGAATGACTCACAGAACTCAGGAAAACAGTTTACTTACTGTATTACCAGTTTATTATAAAAAGATGCAACTCAGGAACAACAAGATGGAAGAGACTCATAGGGCAAGGTATGGGGGAGGGGACACAGAGCTTCCATGCCCTCTCTGGGCACCGCCACCCTCCCAGCACCTCCAGGTGTCCACCAACCCTGAAGCTTTCCAAACCCTGTATTTTAGGGATTTTTATGGAGGCTTCATCACATAGACATGATTGATTATTAACTCAATCTCCAGCCCCTCTCTCCTTCCCACAGGGTGGGAGCAGGGCTGAAAGTTCTAAGCTTCTTATCATGGTTTGGTCTTTCTGGTGACCAGCGCCCACCTGAAGCCATCCAGGAGCCCACCCAGAGTCACATCATTAGAACAAAATATGCTCCTGTCACCCAGGAAATTCCAAGGGACTTAGGAGCTCTGTGTCAGAAACTTGGGTCCGAGACCAAATATTAGGCCAAAGATGCTCCTAGTGCTCTTATCACTTAGGAAATTACAAGGGTTTTAGGAGCTCTGGCCAGGAACCAAACACAAAGACCAAAATATGTATTTTTTTGTTTGTTTGTTCATTCACTTGTTAATTTGTGCATTAAACAAATGTTTAGTAAACCCTTCCTTTGGGCTAGGTCTGACTAGGTACTAAGGCCACAGATGAAAGAGAATTCTCGCCTCCAGCCTCACCATGTCATTACTTTTCTCCTTCTTCAGTAAAGCTGTTCACTTTGTCCTCCTGTACTGTTTCCTTCCTTAGATTCCCCACTTTCTAGGGCAAGCAAAATTCAACTCAAATTTGCTTTTCTTTCCGTGAAATTTTCTCAGGCCAACCTGGGTTCTGTATTTCAGTTTCTCCAACTATAAAATAAAGCTCAAAGGGAGCTAACAGTATTTCCAAAGATTGTTATGAGGTTAAAGGAAAAAACAAAAAAAGTCTTTATACCTTTAGGAAAAATTTAGTAAGCAAGTAACATTTCACTGTCAGTTCTAAGATGTATTTGCCTAAAGAAATTCTTTTTTGCTTTTTTTTTAAGATTTTTTTATTTTTCCCTTTTCTCCCCAAAGCCCCCCTGGTACATAGTTGTATATTTTTAGTTGTGGGTCCTTCTAGTTGTGGCATGTGGGATGCTGCCTCAGCATGGCCTGATGAGTGATGCCACGTCCGAGCCCAGGATCTGAACCAGTGAAACCTGGGCTGCTGAAGCGGAGCGTGAGAACTTAACCACTCGGCCACGGGGCCGGCCCCTGTTTGTTATTTTTTAATAACAGCATTATTGAGATATAATTCACATACCATACAATTTACCCATTTAAGGTGTACAATTCAATGGTTTTTCATATTTTCACAGAGTTGTGCAACCATCACCACAATCAATTTTTGAACGTTTTCATCACCCTAAAAAGAAAACCTATGCCTATTAGCAGTCACTCAACTCTTCTTTCTTTCACTCATTATATATCTTGTTATATCACAGTATCACACTCAGTAAACTGTGAAATGCTGTGTTGATATAGATGTGATGACTGCTCCTCTGTTTCCCAAATTCACAGCAGAGTATGAGATTCTGTAACCTTGGAGCATAAGCTTCACTCAGGAATCACTGGCATGGTAGAATTTTGACTGTGTTTTTTAAGTTGCTAACTTGTAAACAATAGAATCATTAATAGTATCCCTGATTGTTTCTATTACATTTTTTCAAATTGGTTATTATTATTGGTATACAGCAAAACTATTGATTTTGTATGTTGATTATATATCCAACAACATTGTTGATCTATCTTATTAGTTTTAATAGTTTGTCTGAAAATTCTTTCAGATTTTCCACGTGGACCATCATATCTTTTGCAAATAACAATAGTTTGGACTCATCTTTTCCAATTTGTATGCCTCATTTCCTTTTTAGTTTTTCTTCCTTTGGCTAAGGCTACCAAAATAATGTTGGATCAAAGCACTAACAGTAGATTCTGTGAATTATTCCTGACTTTATTAAGAATGCTTCTAAAGTTTTACCATTTATCGTGATATTTGCTGTAGGTTTTAGTAGGTTAAGGAAGCTCCCTTTGGTTATGGACTTGCCGTTTTATTAAAATTGTAGTGAGTGTTAGAAACCTTTCCTGCATCTATTGAGATGTTTAAATTTTTTATCCTTTTATAAAACCCAGTAGGGTGGTATATTAAATTACTAGATTTTTCTATGTTGAACCGTCTTTGCATTCCTGAGATAATGTCCTTCCCTTTCAGCTGTCTCAGAGTAACTGTTTCCCATAGTTAAGAATTTGCATTCCTGGGAACTAAGTCCTGCAATGTCAGTGACACTGGACTATTTTCCACGTGATACAAATGCCTCACAGTGTTTATCAGTGTGCATCAGGATTGTTTGAGAAGGAGCACGGGGATTTGTGTTACAATGCACAACCCCACAGAGTTTGTTCAGGAAGCAAACATATCAAAGTCTAAGAAACTTCTATCCTACAAAGGACTTCAACTGCATAGGAAACAGAATACCACCTTCCTGCCTTTAAGATTTATCACCCTCAGGGCTGGCCCCATGGCCGAGTGGTTAAGTTTGTGTGCTCCACTTCAGGGGTCCAGGGTTTCGCCAGTTCGGATCCTGGGCATGGACATGGCACCGCTCATCAAGCCATGCTGAGGCGGCGTCCCACATGCCACAAGTAGAAGGACCCACAACTGAAATATACAACTATGTACCAGGGGGCTTTGGGGAGAAAAAAGGAAAAGTAAAATCTTGAAAAAAAAAAAAGATTTATCATCCTCACAACCAGAAGGACCTAAACTAGAATATACAACTATGTACTGGGAGGCTTTGGGGAGAAGAAGAAGAAGAAGAAAGATTTATCACCCTTATCTGCACAGAAATGCAACAGACATGCTTTGGGATGAATCCTGTGTCCTTGCCTGTTGGCTTGAATCCTTAAATCTTCCCTACTTTCCTGTTGCTTGAAGAGCACCCATGCAGTCATTTTTACTTCAGTTATGGGCTTTCCGTCGCCCTCTTATTTTGGGGACCATGGGAATGTACATAGCCTAGAAAACGAACACATTAATGAAGTAAGGTTCTGCTTGCTTCTCTAGTTTGAAAGTTAATCATTTCACAGGACAAGGTTTTCTATAATGAATCTTGTTTTCATCCCACAAGAATATTGACTTCATTCAACAAATATTTACCCTTTATTGAGCTGCTCTTATTAAATTAGCAAGTCTCAGACCCCGCCGACGCATCCAGGTACATCAAGGTTACAATGGCGCATAACTTACAGAAACGTGTCATCTATCCTGCTCTCAGAGAGCCTACAGTCAGTCATTTGTTACTGCCAGTATCTAGTAAGTCAGAGGGCCGTGTGCCTCCCATGTGCTAGCCACCATCAGAGACTACACCAGGAGACTACAATAGAAAAGGCTTGTCTCTGACTCCACGATCTAACATCCGGTGCAATAGAGGAGACAATACACAGTGCATGTAGAAGGTTAAATCCAACATTACAGGAATAAAGTCACAATTCAAGCACACAACAGAAGATAAGTCATAAACAAAATGTTGTTGGACTCGTAACTACACAACCAGTCAGACCGTCAGTGGGGATAAGAGAGGTGGAGAAAGGCTTTCTGCAAAATGGGTAAGAATTGCAAAGGTGGGCCTAAGGGACATTTCCTGTAAGCGAAATACCGCCTTGAAAGCACGGTTGGAAATGAGGAATGGTACATCCAGGTGACAAATGGGAACTATCCAGTGTGGCTGGACAAGAGGGCATGTGAAGAGGGATGGAAGGAAAGGCTAGGAATTAAGAGCCCAAGGGTCATATTCTGGGGCACCTCCAAAGCCAGCCTGGGTGGGAAGTTTGCATTTCCACCCGAGGGTGCTGCGGCCGAGATGGCTCTGTGACTTTCTGTCAACTTCAGGCGCCCAGCCCTCTCTCCTGTTCTTACCCTCACAGTGACTGAGCTTCACTGTCCTCTCCTGCTGAGAGAGGAGGGCCCCACAGACTTCTCTTGTGCTCACTCCTTTGTAATTTGAAAGCAGTGGAACAGGTGTGCCATTGGCTTTGGTGGCGATGCCTCTCAATCTGGCTGGAGGGTGTTGGGTTAGATGCAGGCCTGAGGACTGGATGACCCATGCGGAAAGAGCCAGCACAGATGTGTTGTAATATCCTTCCCACCTCAGCAGACATGACTAAACAAACTCTGTCTGCTTTGAACAATTAATTCATTTGTCAGAGCAGCTCCCAGGGCGAGCGAGGCCCTGCAAGCAGCAGCATGTTCTCAGCAGAATAAGTACTGGGTGTGTGTCTGAGGACTTCCTTCTGTTGAACATGTTGCCCGTCAGTGTGTTCAACACTCTAAGATAAACTTTTTAGGAAATGCGACCTTTTGAATTTAAGCAGCCATAATGACCTGAGCTGCATCTTAGCCCAGAGGTCTCTCCTAGACCTTCTTTTGTCAGTTTTCTGAGAAACTTGGATACTGAATTGTGAAGGAATGATTTGCTTTAGTTGAAAACAGAAATACAGGAAAAATCTCAATTCTTTCCCGCCAGCACCCAACCTGGACCACCTCATGAAATGTGCCCCCTGCTCTGAGATCACATCGCCCTCCCGACCCCCACCTCCACCAGTGACCCCCTGTTAGCCACAATCTTTGTCTCCGATTCATCTTAATAATGCGTAATAACTCTTCATGTTTGTTTTGCTCTTTAAAATGAGGATTGCCTTCCTCCCCATGGTCCCCAGTGCTGTCCCCTCACTACACGACTGTGGAGTTTGGCAGGGCAGGGTCATCTCCTCTAGCTGGTTCACAGAGGGTTTCTTGTTCTGCCCAATGCCTTCAGTTAATACTAAGAGTTGAGGCTAAAACCTGGTTGTCTTGACCTGGGCCTGGCACTCTGGGAGTGGGGATGGGGGTGCTGTGCAAGGTACCCAGCCGATGCGGGGGGTTGGGGGGGAGGAGGAGTGTGAGCGTGGGGATCTAGGCCTCCTGTCCCATTCGCCTGAGAAGCAGGGGCCTAGGAACAGGAGGAGGCTCACTCTCACGTCATACTTGGCACTTACCTCCCAGCCTGTGTGTGTACGAACTGGGGTACAAGCCACCTGGGTAGGCCAAGCCCCTTCCTCACAGGGCCCCCCTCCACGCACCAGTCCTCTGCTGGGAGGTACTTAGAACACTCACCCATCTGGAAACGTCCTTAAGCCCAAGGAACAGGCAAATTGTCTACAGGTCTGTGTGTTGCCTTTCACTAAGGTCCACCCTGACAGCGTAGCATTTTGAAGTTTATTAAGTAGCTGGAAATGGTCTAATAATAACAGTAGCTAACATTTATTGAGTGCCTACTGTGTGCCAACCACTGTTCTAAACAGTTTGTGGGCATCAAATTCAATGAATTTAATCATCAAATTTAATTATTTAATCTTCCCCAGAGTCATCACTTAGAAAGTGATCACTTGTTAAGACTTAGAAACGAAAAGATTGCATTTTATGCCAACAGGCAGACCAATCCCTTGTCGCCTCCTGTGGTAAGCACCGTGAGGACTGCGGATCCAAAATGGGAGAAAGAGAATTCATAGGGTGCTCAGTGCTAAGAGTACACTTACTCTCTTATTCTCTCATTCACCAAGCATTTATTGTGTGTAATTTCTTGATTTATGCATGGTTTACGATTTATTGAGTGTTTATTGGTGCTAAGCACCGTGTGAGATGCTGCAGACACAAAACTAATACCCAGCCACTGATCCTGAGGAGCGCCTCACCTGCACCGCCTAAACCACAAGTGCCGTGTGCCCGGGGGAAAGAGAGGAGGAGGACCGAGAGCTGAGTCTGGAAGGAGGTGCAGAGAGGGAGATGGAGCTGGTGGTTATGATCACAGGCTTCTCTCCCAAGGGTAATGATAGCACCTGTCTCCACGTGGGGTGAGGATGAATCCAGAGGATGAATGGTGTGTTTACCACAGTGCCTGGCAAGCCGTCTACAGGCAGGAGAATGAGCTGTTTTATTGACAGAGCACAGGGGCTTTGCAGGAGGCCCTGAGTTTTGTTCATTTCTTTGCACACCATCCCCTAGTGGTGTTGGCATTGGCTCACATACACACTAGGTACCAGGATGCTAACTTGGAAGGTTTCCCCAAGAGGTGGAGAAGAGGAGCAGGCCCCAGCCTGAGAGGGAAGGACCGGAGGAAGGGCCCCGAGACAGGGACAGCCTGGAAGGGACCTTTGGGCAGAGCAGAGAGGGAGGGTGTGGCCTCAGTACTCCATACCCTGAAGTCCATGACCTGGAATTGTGGCCCTTTGAGGGTCTGAGAGCCCACTCAATGCCCCCACCCCATCCACCCACCCACCCTTCACCCCCCACTGTGCTGCCAGCCAGGGTGCCAGGGGCCCGGAGGCACGTTTGGGTGGCCACACTGAGCTGTTTATCCCCCAGCCCGCGCTCTGGCTCCTTTCATCATCACTGTGCATGTTCATTTAAACTCAGCAAGACCCATGCCAACGAAAACAAAGAAAATGATCTCTTAGTGGTTATTTATATTGTAAACCTCCTCTGGAGTGATTTTTTCCCCAGTCCAGCTTGCAATAATTTATTAAGAAAGATAAAGTGATTTTTAAGTGTGATTGTAAAGAGTTAGGCCCATACGTTAGCCTGCTTTTTGTTATTCTTCTGCTTGGGTTTGATGTTGTTCCCAACATGAACTTTCATTTACCTTCTTCTCGGGGTAGTTTGGGACCACTGAGAAAAGCCCCATTCTGTAAAAACAGCCCGCCGCTACGTAAATACATTGAAGCGGAAATGCCTTTCTGAAATGACTAAAAGCTGTCACCAAAAACTACTTTTGAGGAGATAGTAGAGATGGGAGGCAATACATGGAGCTGATTCTTTAAAGATGTTATTTTTTGAAGCCACAGTTGTTCTTTCTTCTCTGTTGACCAAAATGCAGCATCCCGAACTTAGCTTCTGCCGTTTATCAACAGACCAAGAAAGAGGAAAGAGAAGAAGGAAAGAAACTAGAAGCAGGAAACTCTGAATGGTTTATACAGTTGTTTTTTAAAAAAAATATTTATTAAAAGAATGAACTACCCTTTCTTTTTTGCTCTTAAACATTCAATTTCTTTTAAGTTAAGGCCAATTAAAAAAAACTTGGAGCACATCTTGAGGCCTCGGTTTCCCACCATCAGAAATGTGCAGCCACGAAGGAGAAGTCGAGAACCGCAGCTCTTCTGGGCTGTGTGGGCTGGAAGAGCACTGACCCAAGCACCGCATCGCTGGGGCTGCGGGGTTCCGAACCTTCTCTCCTCGCTGGTGAAAAGCTGCACGTCTGTCCTGTTGGCATGGCTCCCCGCTCTGCCAGGCCGTCTGTCCTCTTCATCTGCAGCTGAGCATGTTCAGTCTGAACAAGAAAGGAACTTGAGATCCCAGCAACACGTAGTGAAAAGCTTCTGGAGTCTTAACGCTGTGCCCTTCTGCTGTTAGTTGGACCGCCGATTCTGTGGAGCAGGCAGATGCCCGTTCTGCAGAGGCGTCTATATTTAGGTGTGGGCATGAGATTGCCAAGGTAAAGAAAGGCATGATCGGTGTTGCCTCAGCACGCTGTTTGTCTTGGACCAGAGGCCCGTGCCGCCTGTCCTCACATCTTCTGCTCACAGGCAGGCCCTGTGTTGCCACTTGGGTTGGACACTCATGGAGAAGGCAGCCTTGCCCCAAAGTGCAGGCAGTGTGGAAGGCAGCAGAGCCCTTCCTCAATGGCTGTCCTTCATGCCGGCTGGCTCCATGCCGCTGGGCAGGGACTGGACACCATGGCTTCCTATTTGCTGTCCTGAAAGCAGCTGCTGCGTGCTCTTTGTCAGTGGGCCGTGTAGTCGAGCCCTGAGTGGCCAGCCGTGGCCAGTGGCTCATCGTCTCTCAAAACCAGTTGTCCTTTGTCCGCAGTGGGAAGCTGCTCTCTCCTGGCTTGGTCTTCTGGGCCTGCTGACCTCTTGGGGACAGAGCCCCAGTCACTGCCTGCCATCACGTACTTGGCCACTTGGAACCTCCTGAGTGTCCCTCCCACCCCATGGAAGGGTGGCTTAGCTCAGTAACCTTTCCCTAAGATGCTTCTCCCAATCTCGGGTCCCCTCCCCAGAAGCCTTCCCTGCCTTTCCTTTCCTTCCTTCCTGACAGGAGCCTCCACCCCAGCTGGCCTTCAGTCCTCACGCTTCACCTCCTCACCCCAATGCCTCTGCTCCCCTCTAGCGCCCCAGCTGTGCGACCCTCTGTTCACTTGCGGATCGCCTCCTCCAGGAAGCCTTCTGTGAATGGCTGACTGAATTCTTCCTGGATGCCCCTTGCTTGGGAGCCACCCTTGGAGCCATACTGGCATTCCCTCTGGAATGTTCACCCTGCAGGACCTAGACTGAGACCATCTCATGCAGAGTCTTAGCTGAGCGCCCAGCCCCCTCTAGTTCAGGCTGCGCCACTGGGCCCATCTGTCAAACACCCTGCCTACTGTCGTCTGACGTGTGCCTTATCTTCCTGGCCAGATGAAGACTCCCGGAGGAAGGGACCATCCCTTCGTAGTCATCTTTGTATCCCCGGTGGCACCTAGCTCAGTGCCCAGGTCCCTAAGGTAGAACCCCAATTTCTGTCATCCTAAAAGTTTCCTGCACCGACCCCTCCCAGAGCAGGGGGAGGAGTGTGTGCGCGGCAAGAGGGTGTTCAGAGCAGGCCCCCTTTGACCTGTTGCAGGAGGAGTGATGATGGGACGGTGGCCCTGACAGGGCTCTTGGGCCAGTGGACTGAGAACTCAGCTGTAAGCCCAGTGTGAGGACCAGCTTTTCAGGTGGATTTGGCACTGGAAGCACAAGGGCTCGCTCCTCTCAGTTTTGGAATTTGGAGGTCCAGGCTCCTTGGCACAGAAGTTGGGGGAGCCAGGATGAGGCACTCTGTGTTCTGACTCGGGGAGAGCTGTGTGCGCCGTTCTCTATCTGCCTTCCCGAGAGCCCTTCAGACCTGCCCGGGACCCAGGGCTCCTGCCAGCCGCTCATGGTGAAGCGCGTCAGTCCTTTTTTTAAGAATTTCTGCTGATCCCATAAAAAAGGAGCCCCAACGCTCATTGTTCTCAGCAGTTCCAAATGGGAGGGGCAGAGCCCCCTGCCAAACCAGCGGCCAGGCTGCCCAGCCTGGCTGTGGTTCAGGAGGGAGGGGGCCTCACGACCTGCCACTGGGGATGAGGAGACCCCCCTCTGCACTGAGCAGGTAGGGGCCGGCCGAGCTAGTCCCTGACCTCTCTGGGCCTCGCAGGGCTGTACCTGGGTAGGAGGAATTTGAAAGGACTGACCCTAGAGGCCAGGGGAGCAGGACTGGAGGGGAACTGAGAGCCTTCCAGTGGGTTCAAAATAGCTCAATAAGCATGAGTTAGGTAGCGAAAGAAGTATCTTTCAGGACTGCTGTTAATGAGCATAGCCAACCCTCATAAGCCCTGGAGCTGGTCCACTCAACGCCCCTACCACTGTGGGCTCAGGGAAATGTGCCCAGAGACAGCTGGGGCCCCAGGCGCCACCTTGCCAGCACCCTCTTCTGTCAGCGGCAGCCGTCCTCACGGACTCCTTAGTTTCGTCCTGGCGGTGGAGCCTGGATTTCGGGATAGGTCTGTGCCTTCCCAGGACCTTCACCAGGACTGCAGAGGAAGAAAGCCACAACTTGTTTCCCAGGAAAAGTGCAGAGTTTCACACACACCTAGGGAGGATGTTTGCGTTCTGTGGAGGCCGCTGCCCTTGTTTTTAGAGCAAACATTTGTGTGAGTGTGCTCCGATAGGGGAGTCCGGGGAGAGCGGACCCTCTCGCCTCTGTTTCCGCAGGCGTGGACTGAGCCTGCAGCTCTGACCCGGGACTGGATGGGGCAGCTGAGGACCACCCTAGAGTCTAGGGTTCTGGGCACTGCTCTGCCGATGACCTTGCTTGGGCCATGTCCTCTCTCTGAGTCCCAACTCAGTTTCCCCTTCTGTAACAGCGGGGGTGAACCTGATGCATGTAAAATCATTTCCAGCTCTGACATTTTAGGATTCTGATCTTAGATACTTATTATTGGCCTGCTGATTCTCCCTCCAAACCACACTTCAGATACGTTCACTGTTCTCCATTTCTCCTAGCATTGTCCACGATCATGTTGCTTCCTGCTTAAGTTCAATGGTTTAGAATAAACCCTGACTCCTCACCATGGACCCTCTGATCGAAGATGCCCCTGTCCCTCTGCCTTGGACTCTTCCCACCCAAGCACATGTTCTCAGCGCCTGGAGCACACCGCACCCTTTCCCGCTTCAGATCTTTGCACCTGCTGTTCTCTCCACCTAGAGCCACCTTCCCTCAGCTATTTGATGGGCTGGCTCCTTCCCATCTTTCAGATCTCAGCTTTTAAATGTCACCTCCAAGAGGCCTTACTCAAAATCCCTGTTAAAGTAAGTACTCCTCTGTTATTCCAGCTCTCACTCCGTGTTTGTTTTCCTTCATGGTACTTACGTGTCTTGGAACTGTTTTCTTCAATCCAGTTATGTGTTAGTCTCTCGTCAGCTCCCCTAGAATATGAGCTTCACACAGGTGGAGACCTCCTTAGAGTGGGGGCCTTACCTGTCCCGATCACTGCTGAACACCCAGAGCTTAGCATAGGGCCTGGTACACAGTCAGTGCTCCATAAATGTTGAACGGATGAGTGGTTGAATTAAGTGAAGACGAGAACAAGGGCTGTGCAACCAGACAGAACTGAGTCTGAATCTGGGCTCTGCTATTTACTGGCTGTGTGACCCAGGCCGAGTCACCTGTCCTCTCTGAGCCATAAGTTGTTTATCTCTAAGACACAACGGTATGATAGAGATTAAAAAGACTCAGTTGAATATGAATATGAAACAGAATCAGCACTTAATAATCCTTGTGACTGAGAGAGTGGAGGAGTGACATCTAAGATGTCCTCTTCCCCAAGGGACATCAGAGAGGTGAAATGTTATTTTCACCATAAGAAGTTTTAATTAGGCTATTATATGAGATCAATTACCCACAATTTCCATCATTTACTAAAAAATGTTAGTGATGTGAACAGAAATTTTTTTTCAGTTTGTGAAGTTGTGTTCTCAGTAATTTTAGACAAATTAACAGCACATACTCGTGTGTTTACTCTGTGTTGGGCTCTGTTCCAAGCACTTTATACCTTTTAACTCATTTGATTGTCGCAACAACCCTATGATGGAGGTATCATTTTTGTCTTTGTTTTTCAGATGAGAAAACGGAGAGATTAAGTAAACTGCCTTAGGTCACCCAGCTAGTAAGCGGCAGAGCAGGAATGCAAGCTAGGAAGTCTGGCCTCAGAGGCCAGGCTCTTCACTCCTCAGCTAAGCCACATAGTGTCAATTGGTGACTAAAGGGGGTCACCTAGCTGAGGAAGCAAGGGGTCACTCGACTGTAATCACTCTGTTCTGCTTATACCGGTTGGGAAGTAAGACTTTGAGATAAAATGGTGCAGAAGCAGTTATGGTGCTGAAAGGGTAGAAGGGGCCCCATTTCAGCGTGGCGCACGCTCTGCCTTCTTGCCCATTTTGGAAAGGACACAGTATTCCTCTTATCATCTTTTTTGGCAATTATTATAAATATGTGTTTATGTTCTGTGAACTCCTCCTTTTTGGCTATAAGGTCACGTGCTGCATAACAATGTTTCAGTCAACGAAAGACCGCATACACGACGGTGGTCCCCTAACATTAGCACCATGTAACCTAGGTGTGTAGCAGGCTGTACCATCCAGGTTTGTGTAGCTACACTCTGTGATGTTCACACAACGACGAAATTGCCTAAGGACACATTTCTCAGACCATATCCCTGTTGTGAAGCAACACATGCGATCATATATCTTTTTTTGCTGTATTTAAAAAAATCAAATTTATTGAGGTGTAAGTTAAATGCAATAAAATGTATGCAAAAGTGTACATTTCTTTGAGTTTTGACAAACTTACACCACCCGTGTAACCACCACCACCATCAAAATAGGGACAATTTCCGTCACTCCAAAAGGTAAAGACTTCCTCATGGCCCTTCGCAGTCAAATGCCCCGCTGCCCAGCCCCAGAGGACTGAGGGGCTGCTTTCTGTCATTGCAGATTCCGTTTGTATTTTCTAGGGTTCCATATAAATGGAATCATATTTTTTGTTTTATTTTTATTTTTAAATTTATTTTTTGAGATATAATTGACATATAACATTGTGTGAGTTTAAGATGTACAATGTGTTGATTTGATACATTTATATGTTGCAACGTGGTTCCCACCATAGCATCAGCTAACACCGCTATCACATCACAATCGTTTTTCCTTTTTTGTGATGGGAATGATTAAGATCTAGTCTCCTAGCAGCTCTGAAGTTTCTAATGCAGTGTGGTTGTCTATAAGCACTGTGCTGTACCTTAGAGCTCCGGGACTTATTCATCTACTGGTTGCAAGTGTGTCCCCTTAAACAGCAGCTCCCCAGTTCCCCCACCCCCAGCCCCTGGGAACCTCTGTTCTACTGTCTGTTTTCATGACTTCAGCTTTTTTAGATTCCGCATATAAGTGAGATCATACAGTATTTGTCCATCTCTGTCTGACGTATTTCACTTAGCAAAATGCCCTCAGGATCCATCCGTGTTGTCAGAAATGGCAGGACTTCCTTCTTTCTCATGGCTGAAAAATATTCTTCCAGTATTCCAGTGTGCATGTGTGTGTGTGTATCTACCACATCTTTATCCATTCATCCACTGATGGACACTTGGGTTGTTTCCATATCTTGGCTGTTGTGAGTAATGCTGCAATGAACATGAGAATGCATATATATCATTGATATCCTGTTTTCATTTCCTTTGGATTATAGACCCAGGAGTGGAATTGCTGGATCATATGGTAGTTCTATTTTTAATCTTTTGAGGAACCTCCATACTGTTTTCCATAGTAGCTGCACCAATTTTCATTCCCACCAACAGTGTACGAGCGTTCCCTTTTCTCCACATCCTTGCCAATACTTGTTATTTCTTGTCTTTTTGATAACAACCATTCTGACAGGGGTGAGGTGATAGCTCATTGTGGTTTTGATTTGCATTTCCCTGATGATTAGTGATGTCTTTTCATGTACCTGTTGGCCATCTGTGTCTTTTTGGAAAAATGTCCATCAGATCCCCTGCCCATGTTTTAATCGGATGGTTTTTTTGCTATTGAGTTGTATGAATTCTTTATATATATTGGATATTAACCTCTTATCCCATATATCGTTTGCAAATATTTTCTCCCATTCTGTAGGTTGCCTTTTAATTTTGTTAATTGTTATTTTTGCTGTGCAGAAGCTTTTTAGTTTGATGTAGTCCCACTTGTTTATTTTTACTATTCTTGCTTGTGCTTTTGGTGTGATATCTAAAAAATCATTGCCAAGACCAATGTCAGGGAGCTTCTTTCCTGTGTCTTCTTGTAGGGGTTTTACAGAATCAGGTCTTACGTTTAAGTCTTTAATCTATTTTGAGTTAATTTTTGCAAGTGATATAAGGTAGGGGTCCAATTTCATTTTTCTGCATGTCGTTATCCACTTTTCTCAACCCCGTTTGTTGAGGAGACTACTGTTTCCACATTGAGTTTTCTTGGCTCCCTTGTCAAAGATTAGTTAACGGTAAATGTGGGGGGTTATTTCTGGGCTATCAATTATGTTCTATTGGTCTGTGTGTCTGTTTTTATGCCAGTACCATACGGTTCTAATTACTATAGTTCTGTGTATAGTTTGAAATCAGAAGGCATGATGCCTCCAGCTCTGTTCTTCTTTCTCATAATTGCTTTGGCTATTTGAGGTCTTTGTGGTTCCATACAAATTTTAGGATTGTTTTTTGATATCATATATTAAGTACTCTTTCTCTGGCTTCTTTTGCTCAGCATAATATGTTGACATTCATCCATGTTGTTGCATGTGTCAGTAGTTTGTCCCTTTTTATTGCTGGATGGTGCCCCATTTTATGAATATTCCATGATCGTTTATTCACTCACCTGTTGGTGAGTATCTGAGTTGTTTCTAGTTTGGGACTGTTATAAATAAAGCGCCAGTGTGTGTGTGTGTACAAGTCTTTGTGTGGACATACGTTTTCATTTCTCTTGACTGATTACGTGGGACTGGAATTGCTGGCTTATCATATGATGTAAGTATGTTTAATTTTTAAAGAAACGGTCAAACTGTTTTTCAAAGTGGCTGTACCAGTTGCTGTCCCCACCAGCAGTGTATGAGAGTTCTGGCTGCTCCACATCCTGTCAACACTTGGAGCTGGCAGTCTTCTTCATTTCAGCCAAATGGGTGGGTATGTGGTGGCATCTCGTGTATTTTATTGTAGTTCTCTGGTGACGACGGATGTTGAACATCTTTTCATGTACTTATTTACTGTCTGTATATCTTATTTTGTGACATTTCTCTCAAATCTTTTGCCCATGTTTTCCTGGGTTATCTTCTTATTATTAAGTTGTAAGAGTTCTCTGTATTTTCTGGACATAGGTCCTTTGTCAGATATATTTATTGTCAGATATATTTCTTCATATCTTTGATGTGCCTTTTCATTTTCTTAATATTGTCTTTAAGAGAGAAAAAGTTTTGAATTTTGTTGAAGTCCAATTGATTAATTTTTAATTTTATGGTTCATACTTTTAGCATCCTAAGAATTCTTTGCCTACCCCTAAATCTCATTTTTTAAAATGTTCTCTTCTAGACCTTTAATACTTTTAGCTTTTACCTATATGGCCATGATGCATTTCGGGTTCGGTGCTGTGTATGGTCTGAGGTAAGGGTCGAGGTGCATTTCCCCCATATGGATGTTAATTGTCCCAGCACCATTTGGTGAAGACCCTGTTCCCCTTTGCAGTACCTTGGCACCTTTGTGGAAAGTCAGCTGCCCCATGCCTGGGGTCTGTTTCCGCCTCTCTCCTCTCCCTATCTCAGCGCCACACTGTCCGGTTCCTGTAGCTTTGTACAGGGTCGGGGCTCAGCGTCTGCCGCATCCCTGTCCCGCAGTCCCCGCGGTGCAGGCCCAGAGGCAGGACCCTCCGGGAAAAGGCGCGTGGGATGGAATCTCGGCCCTTCCCTGATCCCCCAGGGTGTCTGCGTTTGCATTATTTAACGTTTCACTGTTCCCTCTTCCTGCCAAGTCAGGTCTGCGTATGTTCATCTCCTGCGTTCACCCCTCCAGGGCTCCCCGCTGTCCCACTCTTCTCCCTCCCGCCCCTCCAGCGCTGACCCCAAACGCCCTCTGAGGTAAGAACAAAATGCCAAAGTGGCCGCCTTTTTAAAGGGGCACTTTTCAGAAAGTTTTCTCAGGAACTGAGAAGAACTACATAATGGAAACCATTTTGCAGCCTCCAGCACGGCCATTTATCTCAATAACCATTTCATTTAAAATGTGGGCCAAACATATAAATCATATCTTGAAAGAAAGTATGTTGATGCCACAGAAATTGCCCTATGTTCTTACCACCTAATTTGAAAAATGTGTTTTGGAGCCGAGAAGAAAGCAAACAAGCGGGCGACGCCTTCTCGCCACGTCCCCTGCCTTTCGTCCCCAGGACACACCACGCTCCTCCAGCAGCGGCCACAGCCCTGCCCTCAGCCCTACCGCACCCCTAGCCGTCCCAGGGGCCGAGGAGCTGGGACCCAGCCTGGGCTGGGCGCCCACGCTGGCCTGGCCGTGCCTCCTCTGCTCCGTGAGCCCTGGCAGCACTGTGACCTATTGGTGCGCGTTGCAGGGCATGCCAGAGGGAGGGCACTAAGCACCTCGGGGCCCTGAGGCCCATCTTCCAGCCCAACGGAATGGAGACCCTCGGCAGCCCTGCTACGGGCTGGGAGTCCCAGGGTCCTCGTGTAAAGCCCTTGGAGGAGGCCGTGGTTACAATGGCAGCATTGCCCCTGGGCAGGAGGGTTCTTATTTTGCTTCTCAGAGCTTCCTTGGCAGGAAAAACAAAGGAAACCGACAGGTGCAGCCCCCGTGCACTGTGGCGAGTCCCCAGGGCATCAGTATCCCTCTTTGCCCCACATTTTTTCTGATCATGAAAGTCCTATGTGAGCATTGAAAAAGAAATTCTAAAATAAAGAATAAAATTTATACCCATGATTGAACTACTCAGAGGTTACTCTTCTGTTTTGCTTTTTAATTCTAACCTTTTTTCCCCACTACACATGTGTGTAACCAGGGTCAGACTGAACATAGTTTTATTTTCTCTTTTCATTTAATACATTTCTGATCATTTTCTCACGTCATTCAAACTGGCTTGAAAACGTGTTTGATGCCCACCTAACCCTCATCCTCTGCATGGGCCCATCTCCCTTGCAGTAGAGTGGGGACAAGGATCCCAGCCCTAGTGGCCCAGGGGATGGCTTGAGCCTCCTGGCCACCATGGCACATACCTCCCCCCTGCCTCCTGGGTGCCTCTGCCCTGGCCTTGGAGGCCCATTTAGCCCTGGTGGGAAAGTGGAAACAGCAGCCCTTCCTCAGGTGGGCTGTCATGGAGCCTCCCTGCCACTGGGTGATGTCACCTGAGGTCTGTACCTCCCCAGATGGAGGGGAGCTGCAGCCTTGACCTTGTCCTCCGTTCCTCCTTCTCTCAGCCCAGTAGCTGCTCTCAGCAGCCTGTTCTCCACTGCTCCCCTCCTGTGCCACCTTTAAGATGAGGACCCCCTGGGTACCCCCTCTAGGGCACCCTGTCCCTGTTTCTTGGTGTTTCAGGTGTTAGCTGTCTTCTTGGTGCCTGGAGCAGTAAAGTTAGCAGCTGCTCACCTAAGCGGTTCCTCAAGGAACTAAGCACCTCCCCGCGCTTCTGTGAGCGCAAACCTGGTGTGTTGGCCTCACTTCTTTCTCTGGATCTGAGACATGAGACCCTCTCCTCTTGTCAGTTGAAGCCTAGAGCATCTTTGTGGGGGGAGCAGGGAAGACTGGGGGCAGAGACCCCCCGAAGGTGGCGTGCGAGCTGCATGTGTGCACAGGCCCAGGCCCTGCCTCCTCCCTTGATGTGCCTTTGATCAGCTGCGCAGCCAGACAGAGGTGTCCTCCGCACCCACTCCCCTCTGCAGGGGGAGAGGCCCCCATCCTGCCGCCAATGTAAAGCATTTCCTTTCTCCTTTTCCTCCCCTCACCATTAGCTGCCCTGTGTGCTTTGTGTAAGTCATTATTTGCACCCTACCAGCTGCCTTGGCCATGAGTTTCTTTCTAGTAAAACCTTAACCTTGTTCCTAGAGCCCCTGGAGCAGTGGGGGCACGGGGCAGTGCACTCAAGGCCCCTGAATTGATGCCTGTGGGGGCGGGACAGGCTGGTGAGAAGTTCTTCATCAGAAGACTCCAGAGCTGGAAGTTGCCCCAGAAGTTCTAGCTACCCCCTCCCCCCCTCCCCCAGCCCTCAACTGCCTGGTGTCTGGAAGGCTGAGTTTGGGGCTGGGGTCCCCTGAGAAGAGGGGTTGGGCCTTAATTCCCCTCCCAGATCTGGTGCCTAGCAGAGGCCAGGCTAGAGGAGGTCATGAATGGGGTACAGGGTGAACAGCAGGTCGGCATCTTTCAAAAGTAGGGCACCAAAGCGGTGGTGTATGAGAGGGGAGAGTGGAGACCCCGGGGGTGGAGCGGGGAGGAGTCATTTCATCTCCACGAGGGAGGGTGAAAGGCGTATGGATGTAACGTGAGCAGGGGGCCCTGACTGCACTGACACACAGCAAGGGCCCCTGGAAGTCCTCTGCAGGACGTGGGTGACCAGTCCCCGGGGCAGCCCTTGCCGTCTGCTCCAGCCTTCCTCAGGCAGACTCTACCTTCTTCTCCCCTCTTGTTTGTCCCCTGTGGCTGTCATCTGCTCACATCAGCAGGCCTAGGCAGTTCACATCAGCCAGCCTGGGCCGAGGGGCAGAAGGATCTCCAAGCTTTTGGAGTCCGTGGCACAGACGTGGACGTGAGGGCACTTGCGCCATCCTCCTGCGTTCTGGACTTACTGTGAGAGAGAGGGCAGGGTTGTTCCTCAGTTGGCCCAGGTCTCCATGGTGTGACAAGCGCTCCAAGCGAGAGCCCGGGAACCGTGAAGTCAGAACCTGGGCCTGTACCCACTGGCACCTCTTGAGGCCCTCCCAGGCACATGCGGCACAAGTGGACCTGGGCCTGGCACGGTCACAGGTTAGCCCAGAGGCCCTCCATCTAGGGAGGCCCCACAGCTGCTGCGTTCAGAGTGGGCTTTGTGACCAGCACTGATCCTGCACTGGGGCCTCTTGGAGTCTAGAAACAAGAATTGTCCTCTGCATTCCATCTCCTGGTTTGGGACCCAGTGGTGGGGCCCAGGAAGGAGAATAATGTGTCAGTGGTCTCAAGCTAAGCCTCTCCCAGAAAGTTGGCCCTGCTGCCCATTTCCCTCACGGGCTCCCGCCAGGGGATCCACACAGCTCTGCCCCACCGTCCTTTGGGGCTTGGAGGCCAAGGGCTTGACTTGCCAGAGACCCCAGTAACCAGCTGGTCTGAAGGACCCTTTCTACTGTTTGATTCTTGGGTATTAAGTTGACACCAAAAAATCCCCTTTCTTTCCTCCCCTGTGGAATCCTATCCAGAGCAGATGGTTCTAAATCACTGTTCATTCAAAAGCTGTGTAAGGGGCCAGGCTCTGTGCCAGGGCTGGGGGCAGAGCAGTGAACAGACGGACCCAGCCCTACCTTCAGGCAGCTCACGATCCCGTGAGGAGTCAGGCAGATGGACAAACTAAAATGTGAGGACAAATTATGGTGGGGGTCTGGAGGACCCAAACTGGTTGTTTGCAAAGACTGAGGGGGAGGCCGTTTTAGATGGGTGATCATGGAAGGCGCCAAGAGCTGTGCCCCAACAAGAGCCGGCTGTGCCACGCAGAGTCATGGGGAGAGGTCTCTGTGCCAAAGGAAGGCGTGTGTGAGAGAAAGGAAGAGCTGGGCAGCTGGAAGCTGGTGAGCGAGAGGGAGTCATGGGAGGTGAGCTTGCCAGATCAGCAGGGCCAGGGCATGGCACCTGGTAGAGATACCACTCTCCCCTGACAGCCTTTGAAGGCTGTGTAACTGGGGCACGATGTGATGGGATGGGATTTTTCGTTTGTTTGTTTTTGTGAGGAAGATTGGCCCTGAGCTAACATCTGTGCCAATCTTCCTCTGTTTTTTATGTGGGATGCCACCACAGCATGGCTTGATGAATGGTGCATATGTCCACGCCTTGGATCTGAACTGGCGAACCCCAGCTGCCAAAGCAGAATGCGTGAACTTAACCACTACACCACCAGGCCACCCCTGGGATGGTTTTTTGAGAAAACGAGTCTGGTGCTTTGTGGAGTGTGGGTGGGAATAACACCAGCGGGGCTGTGGAGACCCAGGGAGAGCAGCGAGGGGCCAATGGTAGCTGAGAAGGACCGATCTTTTTCCCTGGTGGACATCAAGAGCCTGCAGAGTGACCCTGGGACAGTCCTGCCTCCCTTCTTGGGATCCCAGTGGTGTCTCCACCCAGGGGGCCGAGGCAGAGGCCTGCTGGGATGCCTGGATGGGGGCGGGAGGCTTGCAGCCTGCCCTCTGCTCCTCCCTGCTCTCCCACTGCTGCCGGGCTGCTTCCTTCCCTCCCTTCCTGTCCCTGAACCTGACCTAGGATGTCGGGCCCAAGCACAGGCCACAGTCTGCTGGCCATGGGAGCCCGGCAAGCCCTGTCTTCTCTCAGCCTCGGCTGTGATTGGGCCCCTGTCCTGGGAAGCCCTGCCTGGCTTGGATCTCCCATGGGCATGCATCTCTGGCTGGCTGCCCCCCGAATCTGTTTGGTGCCTCCTGTTCTGGTCCTCCCCTAGCCCCAGTGGTCTCCTGGAAGTGCTCAGTAAGGGCTCGCAGACAACCAGACCCCCGCCGCAAAACCCCATTGTTTTCCATAGGTTTGAGGAAGGTGCTAACCACCTGGACAGGCGAGACGTGAGGGCCCCCCACCCATGCTGAGTGCCGCACTACCCAAGAAATGTTTTTTGAATGAGTGAATGTACGTGAGTGAATGAATGAATGGCTATAGTGTGATCCGTTTGGATACATGTTGGGGCCTTCATTCTTCCCCCAAGTGGACAGAACCCTGGCTGGGGAGTTTGCTGGGGAAGGCCAAGCCTACGTCTTCAGCTGCTCCCCAGCAAACCCACCCCCAGACCCCTCTGTTCTCTGTCCTTCCCGGCAGAGAGGTGCGTACCTATGAGGTCCCAGCGAGGAGGGGTGGAGAGCACGGCCGCTCAGAGGCCCAAAGAGGTCTGGATATTTCCATTTTTATATTAAAAAATAAAGAAATGCCAAAACCAGGTTTCAAAAACTGTGGTATAGTTTAAATGTTTACGTTTAACAAATGAACACTTTTAACACACACACAACACACAAATATAATTGTGCCATTCACAGGGTAATTATGGTGTTTATAAAAGAAAAACCCTAGCCCATGGCAGGCTCCGTCAGTGTGGTCCAGAAATGGGACGCAAGTTTGAAACTGGATGACAAACGGCTCCTCTCAAACGTGTCTGTCTCGTTTGGAGAGAGTGGAAAGTGAAACCTTGCGGCCCTCCGGGTGTGTGCGGTCCAGCCACACAGTCTCCCTGGCACCTTGTGATGAGCCCCGATGGCTGGAAAGTCCCCCAGATTCAGAGTGGTAGGCCGTCAGGGCTGCAGGGCGGCGGCGGGGGGAGGCGAGGGTCAGGCTCTGATCCCAGGGGCCAGCCCCCCGCCGGCCGACAACAGCACAGGCCACTGCCGGTCCTCTCCCTCCAGCCCCAGCCCGAGCACAGGGTGGGAGCACAGGGTCAGAGGACAGAGATCGGGGACCCCAGGAGCCAGGACAGGTCGGAGGCTGTCCTGGCCTTTCACCTGCCCTGGGTTTGCCCATGGTTCCTGTGTGTGCTGGTGGTGGTGGGGCCACTCATTGTGCATCAACTAACAGAGCGTCGGTGCAGGAAGCGTCAGAGGCTGTCTTTCATCATTTTTTAGAAGGAATTATGTGTAACAGTAAAGAAATGGTGAGATAAAGTGCAAGAAGCCTCTGCTCTCTCCCTTACTAGCACAGTCTCCTTGACAAGGCAGTTTCCCGGAGCGTGAGCTGCCTCCTTCGTAGAGGAGGGGCTGGCACACCAGTGTCCTTGGGCTGTTGAGAGGACTGACGGCAGGCGAGTGTTTGGCTAAATAATGTTCCACTTTTTATTCATCAGTTGGTGGACATTTGGGTTTCCACTTTTTGACTATCACTAATATTGCTAGGAACATTCATGTACAAGTTTTTGTGTGGACACATTTTCATTTCTCTTGGGTGGGCATCCAAGAGTGGAGTTGCTGGGCCTCATGGTAACTCTGTTTCCCTTTTTGAGGACCTGCCAGACTGTTTTCCATAGTGGCTGCGCCGTTTCACATTTCCAGCAGCGATGTATGAGGGCTCTGGTGTCTCCACATCTTCACCAGCACTTGTTATTATCTGACTTTTTGATTGAAGTCATCCTATCGGGTGTGAAGTGGTAGCTCCTGGGGGTTTTGATTCACCTTTTCTTGATACGTAATGATGTTCAAGTACCTCTTCGTGTGCTTCTTAGCCATTTATATGTCTTTTTGGAGAAAAGTCTATTTGACAACTTTGCCCATTTTTGAATCGTTATTTGACTTTTTATTACTGAGTTGTAAAGGGTCTGGATACAAGTCCCTTATCAGATATGTGACTTGCAGATATATCCTCTCACGCTCAGTTGTCTTTTCACTTTCTTAGTAATGTCCTTTGAAGCACCAAAGAACATTTTTTTTTTAATATTGGCACCTGAGCTAACATCTGTTGCCAATCTTTTTTCTTCTTCTTCTCCCCAAGGCCCCCCAGTAGATAGGTGTATATTCTAGTTGTAGGTCCTTCTGGCTCTGCTATGTGGGATGCCGCCTCAGCATGGCTTGATGAGCGGTGCCATGTCCGCGCCCAGGATCCGAACTGGTGAAACCCTGGGCCACCAAAGTGGAGCACATGAACTTCACCATTCGGCCACAGGGCTGGCCCCCAAAGGACATTTTTAATTTTGATAAAGTCCAATTTATTTATTTTTGTTGCATGGCTGTGCTTTTGATTATCTTTCCTTTTAATTTTTTACATATGTAAAACATTTACTTGATCCTGAAGTTAAAAGGTATGCTCAGAGCAGCCCTACCCCCATCCCCCACCATAGGCAGCCGTGTAGGTTAACGTCTAGCTTATCATTGCTGTGTTTATTTTTGCAAAATTCAAAAAGAATGAGCTTGCCAGGTCAAAAGCCAAGACATACATAATTCCGTTGGATATTGCCAAATTGTCCTCTGTAGGGCTTGGACTGTTGACGTCCACTAGCACTGTAGGAGAGTGGTGTTTTCCCACAGGGTCATAAACAGAATATATTGTCAAGCTTTGGGATTTTTACCATTCTGATAGGTGAGAAAATGTTCTGTGCAGCTTTTTTAAAAATCAACTTTATTAGGTATAATTTACATACAATAGAATGCACCCGTTTAAAGTGTATAGTTTGGTAAGTTGTGAGAAATGATCAACTTTCTGTCACCATAGATTAGTTTTTCCCCTTCTAGAATTTCGTATAAATGGATTTGCACAGGACGTAGTCCTTCACGTCGGGCGTCTCTGACTCAGCGTAGTGACTGAGACGCGGACCTGTTGCTGCGTGCAGGAGTGCTTTGTTCTGATGGCGAGTACTCTCCGTTGTATGGACAGACCACCATTTGCTTCTCTGTTCGCCTGCCGATGGGCATTTTGGTTGATTCAAGTTTGTGCCTATGGTGAATGAAGCTGCTGTGAACATTCTCGCACAGGTCTTTTTGTGGACATGTGTTTTCATTTCTTTGGGGTAAACAGGCGTAGAATGGCTGGCTCATATAGAAAGTGTGTTTGTAAGCCCCCAGACCTTTCTCCCAAGTAGTTAGGCCAGTTTCCACTCCCACAACAGCAGCGTGAGTTCCCATTGCTCCATGTCCTTGCACACCCTTGGTGTTGCCAGCATTTTTCATTTTGGCCATTCTAGAAGGGGGGGTGTGCTCTCTCTTTGTGGTTTAGATTTACATTTCCCGAAGCCTAAGGATGCTGAGCATGCTTAGGAACTACATTGGCTTTGTAGTTCCTCTTTTGTGAAGTGTGTGTTCAGATCTTTTGCCCATTTTTTAAAATGAGGTTGTCTTCTTTTATGGAGCTCTCAGAGTTCTTTGTATTTCTGAGTGCAAGTCCTCTTTCTCTACAGTCTGGGTATTTTCTCCTAGTCTCTGGTTTGCCTTTTCATTGTCATAGGGGTGTCTTTCAGAGACCAGAAGTTTAGATTTTTGTAAAGTCCCAGTTTTTTCTCTTCTGGTTAGTATTTTTTCTGTCCTAAGAAAATAAGCATTTCTCTTATTCCAAGTCATTGAGCACCTTCTGTTTAAAGGCTGCTTGCCTTTTTCTGTGAACTGTCCATGTTTTTGGCCTGTTTTTTAAAATGACATCATTGGTCTTTCTCTTCTTGATTTTTAAGAGCCATTTGTACATTAAGGAGATTAGCCCTTAATAGTATATTGTGATGTTTTCTCCCAGTTTGTTGTTTGTCTTTTCAACTTTCAGTGTTTTTTCCCATGCAAAATGCTCATGTATTTTTACATAATCCAATGTATCTGTTCTTACTGCTTATAGATTTGGGGTTGCAGGCTCCTCACTCCCTGCTGATAAAGGAATCCACCGTGTTGGAATCTAGTGTTGAAATGGTTTCATTTTTTACATTTAGATTTCTGTTCCATTTGGAATTGATTCTGATGTACAGTGTGGGGCATGGAATCAATTTTATCTTTTTGTAAATGACTATCCGGTTGTCCCCATATCATTTATTAAAAAGTCCATCTTGTTCTAATGATGTGCGATCACATTGCCCAGACCTTTATTATTAAAATACTAAATTTCCATTATGTACTTGGACATTCTCCTCCGTTCTCTTTCTGGACTCATTTGTCCCATTGGCCCATGTGTCTGTTCTCATGCTGACACGATCCTCTCTAAATTATAGACTTTATGACGTTTAAACACATAGGAGGGGAACCTCCTGATTGCTCTTCTTTTCAAAGGATTTCCTAGATATTTTCCTTATTTTCCGCATAAACTTTAGAACCAGCTTTTCTAGCTCCAGAAAAGATTGTTGATCTTTTTAAATTGAGATTGTCTTAAAATTTATATATTAGCTTGGGGAAAGTCGACATCCTAATTGATGTCAACCATAAACCGCAAAAGCAAGGGCTGCTCCCCATTGGTTCCAGCCGGCTTCTCGTGAGAGTCTTGTGAGGATGTCGCAGGACTGTTTTGAAGGGTTTTTTCATATAGATGTTGTACATTTCACGTTAGGTTTATTCCCTAGTAATTTATCTTTTTCATTGCTCTTACAAAGGGTTCTTCTCCATTATGTTTTCTGACTGGCCGTTGTTTGTATACAGGCAGGTTACAATTTGTTGTTAATTTTGTAACTTACTATCTTACTGAATACTCTTTATTGTCCGTATTCATCTTAGCATTTATTTTCTTGGGTTTCTAGCTGTACTTGAAAATCATCTGTAAAAAGAGGTCATTTATCTCTTTCTTAGGGTATGAACATTTTTTAAGCTTTGTAATGCATATTGCCAAATCTCTTCTTTGAAAAAAATACGGAACAAATTTACATTCCTACTGGAAGTGTTTCACCATACCCTTGCCAGCACTGAGTATTACCATTTTTTAAAAATCTTGGCCAATTTAATACAAGCTTCATTCATTAAGAGGACATTCACTGGGGCCCTTTCTCCACCAGGTGCTGTGCGGAGGCTGAGGACCCTGCAGGGAGCAGACCCATGTCAGCCCCCTCTGGGAGCCCATATTCTAGGAGGAAATGAGGCTTAAGTTTCTTTCTTCCCTCCAACTTTATTGAGGAATGACTAACAAAAATTGTATGTGTTTAGATTGTTCAACATGGTTTTTTAAAAGGTGTACAACGTGATGATTTAATATTTGTATACAGTGTGAAATGACTACTAGAATCAAGTTAATGAGCACACCCGTCACCTCACATAGTTATTGTGTGTGTGTGTGTGTGTGTGTGGTAAGAGCACTTAAGATCTACTCTCTTAGCAAATGTCCAGTACACAATGCAGGATTTTTAATTCTAATCACCGTGTTGTACGTCAACTCCCCAGACTTACTCTTCTTAAAACTGGGTGTTGGGACCCTTTGACCAGCATCTCCCATCTCCCCCAGCCCCTGGCACCCACCCATCCACTCTCTGCTTCTCTGAGTCCCGCTTTTTTAGATTCCATGTAAGTGACATCACACAGTATTTGTTGAGGTTTAAGTTTCTTGAGGTTTAAAATTAAGACTGCTGCAGCCTTCCTGAGCCCAGCCCAGGGGTAAAGGACCGGCTGCCTTAGTGGAGAAACCCTCTCAGGCCCAAGGAGCTCGTTCTGAAAAATCCCAGAGCAGTTATGTCAAGTCCACCCCCCACCTGTCTTCTGTAGCGTCCCATCAGGATAGGCCGTTTGGGTGTCTTGCTTGACAGCCTGCACAGCCTGGGCGCTGCTGGGAGCGAGGGGCAGAGCCAGGAGCCCTCTTGCCTGCCCACACTCAGTGCCAGCTTTCTCCCTGATGCTGCATGCTGAGGCAGGCTGGTGCTGAGGGCCCTTTCCCATAGCTGAGATGCAGTAAAATAGATGACAAATGGATGGAGGCTCCTGCTCAGCCTGGCCCCTGAGTCCTGTGAGCAGCCGCATCTGCCCATCTGCAGAGGGCATTGCTCATTGGCGGGGGTCCCCCCCCCGCCCCCCCACACAGGAGGCTGGGCAGGAGGTCACTGCATGGCCCACAAGGCTTCCCTCCCTCATTCCCCTCATGTTGGCCTGGTGGGGCCTCAGCCATGGCCCCCACCTCCGCGCAGCCTGCCCCAGCCCTGCAGGCAGCCCTTAACCTTTTCCCACAGACCTGTGCTCCCAGATCTGCACCTTACTTACTGTGTGATCCCAGGCAAGCTGCATACCTCTCTGAGCTGGTTTCCATCTGCACCTCACAGGCTGTTAGGAGTGAAGGAGGGAGCCTCTGCAGCAGGTTGCGCAGCATGTGGCACAGGGAGGGGCTGCATAAGTTTGTGTGTATTGAATGGCTGAGGGAAGGAATGGGGCACCCTGCTGGTGAACCCTCTGGTGGCTGGTTTCCCACTCAGATGGACAGAACTGGGAGAGCATCAGGTCCAGGGGCTCCTAAGTGCAGCCTTCATTTGAAACGCAGCCACGCCACCACCGGGCCCCCTACCGCTGAATCCCACCTGAGGAG
>NC_060267.1:104373326-104405211 GCF_021613505.1 Equus quagga | reverse complement strand
GGGGGGGGGGGGGGGGGGGGGGGGGGGGGGGGGGGGGGGGCGATGGGCCCAGGGCAGGGCCTGCCTGGCCACACTCAGGTTGCTGGACCCCAGACCTGGCTTCTTGCACCCCATTCCTGCTTCTGCAGGCTTTGCAACCCCCTCCTAATGTTCTGGGGCAGTAGGTGTATGTAGACGTGGGGGGGCTGTGTGTGAAAGGCTTACCCACCACCAGCCCGGGCAGCTGGGGTCCTCAGGAGGGGAAATTTCCTTCTCTATTTATTTTCCACATCCTTGACTTTGAAAGCCAAGCTGGTGTTGATATTTACCTTGGCCAGGCCTCCCCGTCTCCCTGGGCCAGCCTCATGTAAACACAATGTTCCTTCTCTCAGCTCCGCTAGTGTTGAGGTGGCCTTTTGCAACCAATTCTAGGAATTTTGAAAGTCTGAAGGCATAAGTTCAGGGACCAGCCCCCCAGGGAGCTCAGGGTGAGAGGAGCCCCGGGGGCCTCCGTGCTGGCCTTAGGCTCCCTCCTGGGGATTCATGCTGATGGCCACAGAGCCAGGCCTGTCCGGGCCGCTGGGCAGGGCCTCCCCTCACACTCACTCACCCCTCTTCACTGCAACGCTGTGGGGAGGCCTGTTCGCCCCATATTCCGGCCCCCCACTCTCGCCCTGGGTCAGACTCAGAAGTCTCAGGCTCCCTGAGGGAACACACTGAGGGCCAGAGACAGAATCTGGCCATCTCCACTGTCCTGCCCCAGGCCCCCCCAGGGCTGGTGGGGAGAGGGCTTACTCTCAGGGACGGCCAGCTCTGTAGCATTTTCCCGGGCACGTGGTCCTTAGTCCAGTTGGCACCTGGACCACGACTCATGTGGACAAGGGAGCAGTCGGCCTGGGGGTGGGAGCCTGCTGAGGCGGAAGTGTGCGCGCAGGCAGGCTGGACCCCCTTCAGCAAGTGCACAAGCCAGAGCCCTGCCCACAGGGAGGGTGGATGGACAGTAGGAAGGAGGTGATTAAAGAGACAAGATGATCTGGGGTAGTGTCAGTGCTACAGAAACAAGAGTGAGCAGGGGCTGGCTGGGGAAGGGGTGGCCGCTCTGCGGTGGCCGCTGGAGAGGTGAGGAGGCATTCACGCACCCCAGTCCAATTCCCAGCTCAGCCCCTGGTTGGCTCGCTTACCAGAGAGGCCTTGGGCAAGTGGCTTCACTTCTCTGTGACTTGGTTTCATTATACAAGAAATGGAGGTGTCAGTCCCTCAGTGACAAGGGAGTTCTGAGGCACAGAGCGTGTCATCTGCACGTGGGGCCGTTGTTTATTTTGCTTGTTATCACACCTGTACAGCTCTGAGACAGCATCGGTGGGCAGCACTGGGCAAGGGAACACTGAATGTCTCCCCCTTCTCCACGCAGATCTGGGACATGAGCGACGATGAGACCGTCTGACCCGGCCTGCCCTCGCAGGGCCGACATCTCGCTGGCTGTCTGCTGAGGAGCTCGCAGCGCCTGGAGCAGGACTGCCACACCCAGGACCGGCAATTCTGGGCCCTGTGCCCTCCAACTTTTCTGGTCCCCTCCTCTCCATACCTTGAGGACTGGGCCCTCCCTCCACTGCCCAGGACCATCTGATGTTCTCCATTTCTCATGATTCATGAGCCCACCAGTTCTGAGCTAAATAATAACCTTGGCTTTGGCGTTGTCGTTTATCTGGGATTTGGTTCCCTCCTCGAGCAGTTCTTATTTCTTGTCACAAGTGTTTGTTTGGTGTCAAGCTCCCAGGATCCCTCCTGCCTTGGCTCCCTTGCAGGGTGGCATTGAGAACAGGGAGGAGTTGGCCCAACAAAGACCAGGAGGAGAAGTGAGAAACCAGGTCCTTCCAGCAGCCATTGTGGGAGGCAGCACCAGCGTGCCCAGGCTGCACTGCGAACCCCAGAGGGCCCCCTGGGCACTGAGGAGGGCTGAGGCCCTTGTGAGCTCTCCATCAGCCTGGCCTGCCGGAGAGGGAGGGAAGGAGAGCTGAGCTTTGTGCGGGAAAGAAGGGACCATACTCCTCCCAGCCAACCCAGAGCTCCGCCCAGGGCAGAGTCGGCTGCCCAGACAGCTCTGCCACCTCTCGGCCTGTCCTCAGCTGTGGGCACAGCCTCGATGCCTCCCTGCTCAGGGGAGGAGAGAAGTTGCTGCTGCTGCCTTGAGCTGGCAGAAGAGCCCAGAGACAGGTCTCAGAGCCAGATCCTGGCAACTGCCCAGGTGGGGCCCCTCCTGCCCGTGGCCACCTGCAGCCCAGAGAAGCTTCAGACCTCACACCAGAGCCCGCTCTCCCGCAGCCAGGCAAGGGCTGCTTCCTCTCCCACCCGAGGGTCCGCCCTGTGGGTGGCCTAGAGGCCCTGACTCCATGTGGGCTGGCTGGCCATGTACCTCTGCCTTGGTCTGTGGCCAGGTGTCCATCGGACGGTGGGAGGGTTCAGACAGGCTCTGCCACAGGTCCCTCAGGCTGGCTGTCCTCCTTATCTGGGGGTTGCACGTCGGAACATCGAGAGAGCTGGGTGTGGAAGCCCAGGAGAGGGAGCCGCCCTTTCCACACTTTTATTTTACGCCTATGGTGTCATCTTTCGTCTCAGACCTGGGACCAAAGTCAGAATGGAGCCTGAGGCTGACTCTTACAAGAGCAGGATTTCTGTTGGTTAGGTTTTAAGTGACGTTCTCATTGAGAGTTAACATTACAATTTTCCAGCCTCTGGGGGGCTTAAATAGGGGCGCCACCATACGCAGGTGTAGGGCCGCGGAGCCCACCCCACCCTGCCTGGGGCCTCGTGACAAAGGCCCCACCCAGCCTGGCCCTGTCACTCTAGGACCCAGTGGTCACACAGTCTGTGGTTTAAGAGCACTTTATTATTGTTCTTAAGGCTACTTTTAAGTACAAAAAAAAGATGGCCTGCCAAACCTTTTTTTTTCTTCTTCTTCCAGGAAAAACAGGCCACAGAGAATGGTATATTACAGATTTACAAACATGGAGAGAACGGTCAGAACGCCCTGCCGACGGTGCGGCTCTGTGAACAACCTCACTGCTCCTCCCGAGGCCGGGGCGGTCGCGCCCAGGGAAACGTCAGGTTTGCCGCTTCCCCGTCTGCCCGAGGCCCCCTCCAGGGTACGGCCTATCCCAGATAGGTCGGCGCACCAGGGGCCCGGCCGGCAGCGCCACCGCCTCCCGAAGCGCTGACGTCGTTGGCTGACGGAGGCGTCCCGGGAGCCCGTTCTTCACAGAGCCCACCAGCAGTGGGGGTGTTTCCTGTGGCGACGCTCAGTAGCCTGTAGCAATAACAAACTAGTGGCTATTAAGGCAGATGCAGTGTCCTCATAGAATAACTGTGTTCCTGCACTTTCACAGACAAATCTACGACAAAAAAAGATCAACTTTTTTTTTCCAAACAAAAAAAAATATGAATGATTACAATAGGAAAGGGAAAAATTAAATAGCTACATATCATTAACAAATTAATTGTTCAAAAAATACCTACAAATTTCTCTGTACATTCTTTACGCACAGCGTAATGATGGTCTTAAAGTTACCTATATAAAAAAAGTGTTCTCAACGATTTCTTCTACAGAAAATATAGGGGCCTGAATGCGGACGCCTGGAAGCCCAGTTAAGTGGGAGTGAAATGTGTGCAGGGCAAGAGGAGAAGGGCTTTTCTTTCGCCTTTTGAAAGACCCGCGGCCACCCGGTGGCCACAAAAAGAGCCAATCCTTTGACCTTTTCACCCGGTGCCAATTTTCAAAATGAACCAGCTAACCTGTACTTTTCTCCTACTGAAAACCAGCCTCGAGGGTTCCCTTGAGTCCACAATGCCTTGCAGGTGAGGTGGTCACACCTGCGTCACCTGGCCAGGTGACCTCTTAAGCCTTCCGGTGGGCGAGGCTGGAATGGAGCGCAGTGAGGGGCAGGGCTAGAAACGTGCGTTTACCACGAGGAGCAGCTGTTGAACATCCACAGCTGTGTCTGTCATGCTTGCTTCTTCACCTAATCTCTAGTTAGTAGCTATTACTATAGCAAACGATAATAAATGCAGTAATAACTGTATAAAGTCAGAGGAATGTATACTGCCTTGGCCCCAGCGTACGAGGAAGCATACAAAATACCGTATCACAGATTGTCAGTAATCTGCTGTTCAGCCAAGAGAGTTTAAAGGGAGCAGTTTCTGCATCGAGGGAAGTTGGAAGACACAAATCCCAACTCCCCTGGGAGCTAGTAATAAGCAGACAGGGATGCAGACAATAAATGATGTCAGCCTGCAGCGAAAACTCCAGCATCCTACACGCGGCTGACCGACCACTCAACTGCCCGTCCCAGGGCCCGCCCGCGGCTGGCGGCCCCGGTGCGCGGGAGTCAGGTGAATATCAAATACACATCTTAGAGCACAACTGTACCAGCAGTGAGTATATCTAGGACTGTAACTGACAAAAATAAACTAATTCTGACAAGAAGCTAGTAAGTATTAAGGGTTTCGTTTACTGTCTATACAATTAATAGAAACCAGCTATTTTTCTCCATTAAAACATGCGTCACGTTGAAAGCACTATGGGATCCTCGCCTCAGCTCTAGTCTAACAAACTGCAGTGTTTAGAGAAGGTAAAATGCCCGTGGTTGGTGGAGTCTGCAGTCCAGTTGCAAGCACCTGAAATCTAGAGAGAAAGACCTATAACCTGTATGAGACTTCCCCTTCCAAAGCTGTTTTGTCTAAATTAAAAACAACAACAACAACACAACACACAAATGGTCAGAAATGTCATCCTTAAACCCTTTGTTTTCAGCAGTTTGCCCTCAGAGTGCTAGCCTCTCACGTCAAGTTGTCAGGCCGGCAACTTCAGTCCTCCTCCATAGTGCAAATCAGACACGACAGTTCTCTGCTCTCTTCAAGTAGACACACACACACACACACACACACACCAGCGCGCACACGCACGGGCTGCACCGAACACGCAATGGAAGCTGAGCCACGCACACCCTGGTCTCGAGAAGCAAATTAAAAAGCACAAAGCGTTTGGGTCACCAATGTCATGGCTTGTGACTGAGAAAGCGTGCCGTGGAGTCCTGGCCCCTGTCCGGGCAGCAGACCTGCATCAGAGGTTTTCTTTGGTAACCGAGGCAGGAAGTTAGGATGCTACATGGGACCGATGTTCCCCACGCAGTTCCCACTGTCATGTTTGAGGGCCCCCGTGTACGAATACCAAGCAAGTACAAAAACAGAACAGAAACCCCAACGACATGGTTTTTGCGAATAAACCATCCCTTCCCATCCCCCCACCCCACCCCCATGATTTTTTTTGTTTTTTTCCGTTTTTTAAGCACTGACTGTTCAAAGCTCAGGCAAACCATGCAGATCGACATCTTGTTCGAGGGCGGTGCTCCCTTCACGAAACCACAGAAGGGGAGTGGCTGTGGCTGACCATGTGGGCAGAGGGGCTTGCCGGCTGGCCCCTGCGTGAGGCGGACTCAGGGCTGCTGGACGCACCATCCTTGGCTGCCTTGATCTGAAGCCACGTGTCACCCAGGGCTTTGGCAAAGTGGTCGTCCACGGAGCCTGTGATGGACACCGAGTTGGGCGCAGGCTCAGGCTCCTTGTAGTTCTTGCCCAGGCTCCTGCGGAAGTGCTCCTCCACCACGGGGTCACAGGTGGTGGTGGCTGCGGGGGAGCAGGACAATGGTCAGGTCAGGCTCTGGGAACAGAGGGCCCGCCCCCACCCAGCCTAGCTGGGAACTTGGGCAGGTCACTTCCCTGAGCCTGGAACATGCCCACGTGCCTGCTGCCCTGGGCTAGCTACAGGTTCAGAGAGAGAATGAGATCTCGTCGTCTCCCCCAACTAGAGTGAGATCCTGGAAGTAAAGGCCCACATGTTTCTTCCTTCTGTCCCACCCAAGCCAGGCACAATGCTCAAAAAGTACATATGTGCTCAGAAAACCACGTTCTCAAGTTCAGTAAGAGAAAAGCTCCAGGGCTTAGTTGTTCTGTCCACAGCATGAGACAGAAGGCAGGCAAACTCTACCTGAAGTCACGGTGAAGGAGGAAGCCTGAGCCCCGGCCCGCCCCACGGCCCAGGGACACTTACAGCTCGGAGCCCTCCGGTAGCTGGCTGGCCCGGCCGCCATGCAGCCGCTGTGCGCGATGGGGCAGTGGGAAAGGTTGCAGTTCCGAGCGCTGGCGGAGGCGCAGGTGATCACGGAGGGCCGGTTCTGGGGAGAGGAGGAGAGCCGGCGTCAGCTCAGGCTCGAGGACACAGACGAGCAGCAGTTCTGCTTCCTCAGGCCCGCAGGCGACCCCAGCCCTTATTCCTGCCAGAGCTGAGGCAAGACCACCCTCTCTGCGCCCCTCCTACACCACCAACGGGCACCCGTCATGCCCAGGAGAACCAATGCCACCAGCCATCTCGGGGCCTGAAGCCCCCTGCTGGGTCCCAGCTCCTCCATGCAGGGCCTGGAGGCGAGGTGGACCTGGGGTGAATGCCGGCTCTCCACTCACTGGGCAGCGCCTTGGGCAAGGGCCCTCACCACACTGAGTGTCCGTTTCTCCTCGTGTGAAACAGGAGGAATAGCACCTGAAGAGGGGGTGGGAGGACTGCCTGAGATGACATGTGGGGAGCCCGGCCCTGGGGGCGTGTTGGGGTTCCCCTCTGCAGGGGCTGCTCAGGCCGTGCTGGGAGGACAGCCTGCAGCATGGAGCCCACCTCTTTTGAAGGGTCTGTTTGATCCCAGAGTCTGTGATCCCTCCGTCCCCTCTCTTGGGCACATGCCTTCCATCCACGAGGTGGGGCTCAGGCAGCCATGTTCATAAGTGACCCTGCCCCCTGGCCCGGCTGCAAGTCTGACTCGGGCTTGGGGCCGCCTCAGTCAGAGACTCAGGTTAGTCTCAGGAGCTCTGGGACAGCCACGCCAGGCTGGCCGTGCGGGCGGAGCAGCAGAGAGAGGAGCGGACGCAGAGACCCGGCTGGGCGCAGAGCCGGGGAGGAAGGAGTCCTGCCTCCTCTCCCGCTCTCCCAGCGGGGCCGGCCCTTCCTTCCTGAGCTGCCCCGCCGTCCTCCCAGTAAAACTCCCTTCCTTTGTGCTCACCCCAGCTCAGGTTGGTCCCTCTTTCTTGCAAGCAGAGATCCCACCAACACGAACATCGGAAAGTGGGGACATGTTTGGGGGAGAGGGTCACGGAAGGTGAAGAAATGCAGTGTCATGGAATGCATTTAGGGAAGCTCAGACCGAAGCATAAAGTCAAAGTCCAGCCTTTCTGTCAGCAGCATCCAAAGGGAAGAAAGGCCACTCTCCCTAGCGAGGGACCAGCAGGCAGGACGACTGACTAACGTGGGGACGCTGGGAAGAGATTCCAACACCACCTGTGGTTTTAGGTCATCTCCAGGACACCTCCTGACACCCACGGAAGTGCACATGAACAGCACCTAAGGCCCAGCCCAGGCTGCAGGGTGGCCCGGCTGAGCTCTCAAGGGACACACCAAACCTCCCTCCTCTTCCGAGCTGGGGTCCCAGCATCTCACTCCCGACTCTGGCTGAGCGCAAGCTGGGCTCCAGGGCCACAAACCCACCTAGAGCAGGCCTCTCGCTTCCAGACGGAGGGTGCTGGTGAGCTCACAGGGCCCAACACCCCTCCCCCGACGCCCTTGTTTTCCAGACAAGGGAAATGAAGGCCAGAAACAAGTAACCTACTGGAGGTTACACGGCAAATCAGTGTCAGGGCCAGAATGGAAGTCTGTCACTCATGCTCCACCCAGCCCCTGCCCCACCCATGCTGGTGGCACGTGGAGCCAAGGCTGCCCACAGGAAAGAGCCCCCGTGTGAGGGCAACCCTGACATTCACTGTCCCTCGGGTTTTTAACATTCAGTCTTACCCTGTCTTCTCTCATTTGCTGTTGCCCTCGAGCCACCCTCTTGATATCTTTTGTTTCTTTCTTTAGAAAACCCTAGACCCTCAAAGATGCCATCACAAAAATATGAAATGGGGTGACTTTCTGCAACGTATCCAGAGCTGCCTCTCTGGGAACTTCCCTCTCCCAGTTCCCAGATACCCGAGTCACATTTTCCCCTGCACAGAGGAAGGCTTCCACCGCCCGCCCGGCACAGCCCACCCGCCTGCCAACACGGAGCTTTGCTGTTGTGCCAAGAAGCCCCCTCCACATCCTCATTTCCCTTGCTCTGAGCTGCGGGATGACACCCACACTTCCCCACAATGGCCACCCTGACAGCAGTGGCCCAACAAATGAAACAGAACTCCCAGAAACCGGTGGATGCCTCAGAGCTGTTGGAGAACAGGGGCTGTCCCATTCCTGTGTCCTCAGCAAAGCTCCTGGCAGAGAACTCAGTCCATAGCAGAAGCTCAGATCATAGTGGACCGTCCAGGTCACACCATGCAGACGCAGGGCGGAGCTGGACGCACGGTTACTATGTGAGTAAAACACACGCTGATCGCAGCTGAGGGGAGGGGAGCAAGCTGACAACCTTCTCGTCACCTCCAACCCCAACCGTCAATTAAAGCCTAGCTCAGTGGCCGCCACACTGGGGAAGACGGAGCCATTGCACCTGTCCCAGGGAGGCGGTTGGCTTGTTCTACGGACACTGGCTTTATTCTCAGTTCTGCCCAGGTATCCCATAAGAACGCAGGTGGGAATTCAAGGTTGTCACTTAGAAAGCCTGCTCAACAGCCCCAGAGCACGTCCCATGGCTGGGGACGCCCTTGCTGGAGTGGGCACATTTTACGGCAGGGTTGGGGAGCTCGTGGTAAAGAAAGCCAGGTCCCTCTGTCCAGCAGTACACTTTTCACAAAGTAACTCTGACCAGAAACCAGCCAGAAGCCCCTCAAAAACCTTGCAAGGTCATGGAAATCCATGATCCAAGAAAACAGGAAAGCCTCCTAGGAGCTAAGGGCTGGGCAGGGCCCACCCTGTTCTTCCGGGTAGAGAGGGAGGGGCAGAGAGGGCTCTGGGAGTTTCTCGCCCCAGGCCACCACGGGCTCAGAGGTGACACGTCCATGTGGAGTCTCACCCTGCCTCCTCTCCAAGGAACACTCGGGCAGTGGCAGTAGCCAGAGGGCTGAATTCCCTGGATCCTGGAAATGAAGTCCGTCCATGCTTCAGTCGCCTCTGCTGCCCACAAGGGCAGCCTCCTCCTCACACATACTTCCCTGACTAGACTGCGAGCGCCTTCCAGGCCGGCCCTGTGTCGGGCCCACACAGCTCCGCATCCCCAGAGCTGACAGAGTGCCTGGGGTGAGCAGCGCCGGTCACCGGTCAGTGAGTGAATGGCGGTGATAACCGGGCCCCAGGTTCTATCAGAGTAAGTGGCCATCCATTGATACTTAGTAGTCGAAATACTGTAGTTATTTGATGACATGTCTCCCCTCCAGACCTGAACTGTGAGGCCCTGAGAACAGACTAGAGCCTGTATCTTACTTCACTGGCCTCTAGCACACATCATTGTACGCAGCAGGTGTCTGCACAGTTTTGTTAGATGAACAAAGGAAACAAACAGGATCATGATGTCTGGCTCCAAGGTAGAGTAAACCACTGCTCATCAGCCTCACGGGGCTTCACAGGCGCCAGTACAACCTCCCCAGCATCCAGGGCCTGCCCGCAGCCAGTCAGGACAGACCAGATCAGAGGCCAGCACCAGGCGCTGCCGGCTGGGCCGGGGCGCAGCTGTGCCAGGCAGAGCAGCTGTCAGGGGCCTGGGACAGGCAGGCAGACAGGTGTGTCCGAGGTGTGCTGCAGGCATGCAGGGGCACGCCCGGAAGCTGAGCCCGCGCCTCCAGCAGCACACAGCATCTCTCACGGCAGAGCCCCTTCCTCTGCTCGCTGTCTGTCCATCTGTCGTAAGCAAAGTTGACCGAGGACCTGTTGGGTCCCAGGTCCCAGAGGTTCCAAGAGAAAAGTCACGGGCTCACGCAGTGATTCCAAACCTCCATGCTAATGCCGCCTTTTATTATACAGTTCCCTGGGAACCCCCTTTTTAAAGGAACATTGTTTTTTCTATCAAGTAAACTAATCACTTAATTTCCTTATTTTCCTTTAATAAAAAATACCCCTATCTGCCAAGCACAGGTTTCTGACCAGCATGGGGCAATAACCACTGTGACCAGTGACTTTATAGGATTCCAGCCCAAAGCAAAGCAACCTGATATTTACCTGCATCTGTGTGACCTCACAACAGGTAACCGCAGGGTTCCCGTTTGGATCATTAAGTTGACCCCGACAGAGGCGGGACTGCTGCTAACACACCTCGTCTAGACCCAGCCCGCCCGTGCGAAGAAACGGGGCCCTGGAGCATCTGCTCCAAGGCCACCAGTGCCGAGCGGCGAGGCCCAGGCAGGTCAGGCGGGAACCGAAATGCGAGGCGGCATTTGGTAAAGGGAACCCTGCTCCTGTCACCACCGCCCCTTGTTCCAAGCAGAGAACCAAGGACCCAGCCTCTCTCACCCCTTCCCCGCGGCCTCGTCTCAGCGCTCCCCACCCAGCCCTCAGGGCCCACCATCAGCCACCAGCCCGACCCTACTGGACAAAGCCGTACCTGCTGCCGCTCCACCGGGGTCAGTGTGGGCGAGATGCCGGCTGGCCGGCTGGCGTCCATGCTGTTCTTGGTCAGTGCAAGGGGCTGCTCCATGCTGAGGCTGGGGAGGGACGTGTACAGGTGGTTGCCATGCAGGCTCATGGTGGGGGCCACGGCACGCTCGATGGGGCTGCGGCTCCGCTCCCGGGGGTCTTTTCGGCAGTCTCCATTGGCAGTCTTGTTCCTAAAAAAGGAATGAACACTCAGATGGGGTACCTGGCATCCTCTGAATGATGAAGGGGGTCCCGACCACATGCTAGGCGCCTCGCGCTGATTATTTCACTTAATTCGCCTCCTCGCTGTGGGTAAAGATTACATCATTATCATCCCCATTTTTCCAAGGCTCAGGTCACAGAGCTCGGCAGTAAGCTGAGGAGCCAGGACGCTACCCCAGCACAGTGTGACCCCACAGCCCCTGGCTGCCAGGAGGAAGCACCCTCCCCAGGGTCTGAGGGCAGCTCTGTAGGGCCGTGCAGACAGACGGCAGCCTGTCCCACGCACAGCCACGTGCTGTCTGAGTACTTCATAACAAGCTCCGCCCGCTCAGAGCCTAGAGCACTAACCGCCGTGCTCGCGGCCAGCTTGGTTCGACACGGATCTGCTCTTCAGAAGAATGAAGACAGCGGTGATGGTCCAAGGTCACCGAATGCCTCCTGTGTGCCGGGCCTGCCCTAAGACTGCACCTCCCTACAGCACTGAGGAGGAGATGCCCTAACTACCTCTCTCCAGACGAGAGGACTGAGACGCAGAGCGGCCGTGTCCCTGGCCAGGAAGCGGGGGCATTTGCTCTGGCTCCGAGTGTGCTCAGGCTTGTCTGCCTGGAGAACAGAGAGCCAGCATGCAGCTCCTCCATCCAGAATACACCAGAGAGTGACCTGCTTCAGGAAGGGCCAGCAACTCGCACACACGAGGGCCTCGGCTGTACGCTCAGCACGTGGGAGGTGCTGTGGGGAACACGGCCGGAGTGTAAACACCGCCCCCTCGCCCCACAATCTGACACCGCCCATCTGAAGGCAGCAGCATCTGTCACGTCTATCAGAGAATGACATGGCACAGGTATGGGAAGGCACAGCCATGAACACCGTTACAGGCTCAGCCCCGGCCCCTCCCCCTCCCTGGTTATTCCAGGGGTTCTTTCTGGAATAAGGGGCCTTTGGTCTCAGCCCCTTAAATCCGCCATGTTCTCTGCTGCCAGAACAATCTTTTTTTCATAACGAATGAGCAAGTCTTTTAACTACAAATGTGGTAGATAATGATTTCTGTGACTTTTCTTTAAGAAATGCAAATTATTCTCAGAGTCCACAAGTAGTCATCCTCTTGCCTCAGCAGACAGCCTGTTTATAGCAGAGAAGCCTGGCTCGTGCACCAAGAAAGACACCCGGAGAAAGATGGCCTGCCTCGACTGGCTGAATACGAGAAAATATAATGTAGTACTCGATATACATACACACACACACACGTATGGGTGTGTGTGACAGGCATGCCTTTTAAATGGTAGGTTCACATGCAGTTGTAAGAAATAGTACAGAGGGGCTGGCCTGGTGGCATAGTGATTAAGTTCATGTGCTCCACTTTGGTGGCCCAGGGTTTGTGGGTTTGGATCCTGAGTGCCGACCTATACACCACTCATCAACCCATGCTTGTGGCAGCACAGATGTTAGCTCAGGGCCACTCTTCCTCACCAAAAAAGGGGAAATAATACAAAAAGATCCTGGGTACCCCTCACCCAGTTTCCCCCAATGGCAACATCTTATAAAACTACAGTATAATATAGCACCACCAGACTGTTGACACTGAGATGATCCGCTGATCTTATTCAGATTTCCTGTTTCACTTGTATTCATTTCAGCACGATCTGTTTTATAAAGCAGACCCAACCACATCAAACCCTCAGTTATAATTTTCAGCAGCTCAGCACCATCCTCATTGGCTTCCTAGGCCCTTCCCACTCCAGCCCCATCCACCCTCCTGCCCTCATCCCTGCCTCCACGCCCCTAAACACTGGGCTCTGTAGATACAACAGTCTACTTACTTGCCTCTCCTCAGATCAGATGCACCACTTTATGCCTCTGTTCCTGCTACACACACATACACCCCCACTGCCAACTGTGGCTGCAGCATTACGGGCTGTGCTCTGATCCCACAGCACCCCATGCAAACCATCACAGCACTGTCAACGAGTTCTTCATCTATGCCCTCTCCCCGCCCCGGGGCTTCTGAGAGTGCACAGAGCCCTGCTCATCAGCACCCTCGGTGCCTAGCACACTGCCCAGCATGGCAGGCCCACAGTGATGTGACTGAGTGAAGAGAGACAGTACATGGAAGACCGAACAAGGAAAGGCAGGCACCGTGGACGTGGAACCATGGAAGGGCAGAACAGGTGGAGAGGTGAAGAGCCGAGAGTCAGTTGGAGGGGCGTTCACACCCTCCAGGTGGTGATGTGCCACAATCAATACGCCGCTAGGGGCTCAGTGGAAAGACCCGAGGTGTGTCAAGTCTTGCAAGCCCCCAGTGCAGGCCGTGGTTCTGCCGCACCGCCTCCAGGGCAGGCCACTGAGCCTGGTGCCCTCGTCTACCGCGTGGCTGTGTGCAATCCACCTCAGAGGGCTGAAATGAGGGCTGAACGTTATACAAACATAGACAGCGGGCCAGCTCCGTGCAGGTGATGGGTGAACTTCAGTGGGACCAAATCAGCTCCAAGCTCAGCTTATGGATCACAGGGTAACTAACTGCAGAAGGCACAGCTTTCAAGTTATGGGTGTCTCCCCCCTTTCATTCTCTGGTTGACTATACAGAATGACTTACAGGCAATTAGAGAGTAAATTTTCAGCCCAGGAAGATAATCATGGAAGAGAACGTTCTGGTCAAACAGTCTAGGTGATATGTTACATACATGCCACAATTATCCTGGCCATTTTCAAAGAATTACAATACCCAAAAATAAAAAATAATGCACTTAATTTGGAAACCAGCCTGTCCATAATGTGATCTTCCTGTGATGATTCAGAAGACATTATAGGCCTTGACAATGAATGCCTCAGGGGCTGGGATCCAAACACCGATATCAGCCCAGTATAGAAGTGCGGACGCTCCACTTGCTGGATTTGGGGCCAATCAAATCCGAGATAAACTGGCTTTTACCTAAATGGACATTTATTGCTAAGTATACAATTTATCAGTGTAGGAAGAGATGACATTCTCACTCATACGACTCATCTTCAGTATCAGGTTTTCTCCTAAATTTGGATAAAATGAAAGGTAATGTTTGACAAGCTATGTCAGTTGCTTCCCTGACAAATCTCCTCCCCCTTATCTCCCCCCAGAATGAGGTTTTAAAGGTCACTAAGGAACCATGCAAATTCAGGGAACCCATTGACAAGCTCCTCAGTCAGAATCTGCCGCTGTCCAGTTCAGACTCCAGTTTATGCAGCGGATGTCAACTGAGCCCCTATTTTGTGAAGGTTACAGAAAGTAACACACGGCCTGCCGTAGGGCTACAGGCTCAGGCTCCCAGGTGCCGGCTCCAGCACGAGGGGAGGCAGCACACGCCAGAGAACCTGGCAGAGCCTGAGGGAGTCGGAGGATGCAGAAGCACTCCCAGTGGGAGGAAGGAGCAGCCTAAAGCCCAGGCGGTATCTGTCCCCATCCAACGTCAAAGTCACCAGCACACAGACAGCACCTCGCATCTTGAGTCTAGGTGGCACACCAATAGCGGCAAAGCACAGTCACGTGTTACTAACTCAGCTGAGCCCCTGGACAGCCAACACCGAGGCCCAGGGATTAGTAAACTCCTTTCCAGGGGAAAGGGATGCCCAAAGAGGGTGGTGAGTGACCGCAGTCACCTGGCTGACAGGGCAGAGGCAATGATGGGCAGGGCCACACCCACAGCCACCGCCTGTGCTCCCGAGCCCTGCTCTGTACCAACCCACGCAGGGAGCAGGGGAAGAGGACCTCTGGGGACACTAACTAGGAAAATGGTCACAGCAAACATGACGCAGCGAGGCATCACAGATCAAAGACACCGAGAAACACAGAAAAACATCTGAAGAACTCGCTGGTTAATTTTAGTAAAATTATACATTACTCACATTTCCAGCTCATTTTCCTGGTTCCCGGAGCTTAAAGACAGACATTGTTTTCCACATCCCACCCCCAGTGAATCATACCCAGGCTCCGCTGCTTCCCAGAGCATCATGTGCTCTCACGGACAGCAGACCCAAACCACACGCTTCCTGCCTGGGACACGGAAGTCGCCTGCGTTCTCGTTAAAGACGAAGTCTACTCAGAAGACCCAGCTGCAGTCCCGCTCGCGTCTAGGGGGCTCATGGTATCTCGACACCGAGGACCAACTGTCGACACCGAGGCTCAGCAGCACCCGGGCCTCCCCAGGATCTCACACGCATCCTGGGCGGGCCTTTCCGCCACCGGCTGTTTCAGGACAAGGCGACACAAAAGTAAAACGGTGGGAAAATAGAAGACGCCTCTTACACCTTCCTCCAGGACAAAGTGTTCCGGGGACAGATGCCACAGGCTACCACTCCACCCGCTGAGCTGAGAGACAGAACCGTCTACAGCATCTGGGAAGAAGTGAACCAGACTCCAAGCAGTGAAACTGTGTCAGACTCCATCACCTGACAAAAGTGTGCTGCATCCACTTGTATTCTCATTAAATAAGACTTTCTCGCCCTTCAACACACAGGGGCTCAGAGTTAAAAGCAAACCCTGGGGAAGGGATGACGTGACATCCTCGGGCCTAACCAAACTGCTGACGGCTACACCTACCCGACGTGAGTCTGCCTTCTTCCAGCAGGGGAGCGGTACAGGCAGCAGCCATTGTCGCTAATGCTTTCGAGGAAATACTCTGGGGCCCCCGAGGGCCCCGTACCGCATGCACCTGGCCACAGTCTCTGCAAAGGCACCCCAGCCCAAGTGAACGAGGCCAGGACCAGTTCAGCCCCATGTCTCCCCTGCCCCGGGCCCAGGCTCTGTAATACGTGGAGTCCCTGAGGTGGCAGTGGCCCTGAAGGATGCCAGAGCCCTCTCTCTAGCTCAGTGCCCCTGCTACTCCCGTTTCATTCCTTAACAGAAGCATTTGCAGCTGGGGACCTCCAGGATAGCGACAAGCCTTCACAGTTCAACACCGATGATAATAAAGTTGCTAAAGCATCTTCAATTTTAAAAAGCTTCCTCAGAGACTTGTACTTAATGCCATTGAACTGAACACTTAACAACAGCTAAAATGGTACGTTGTACGTCACGTGTACTTTACCACAATTAAATAAACTTTTTAAAATTAAAGACAAAAAGCACCCCTGCAGCCACTGCTTCCTGGGTCCTCAGGTTTATGATGTGGATGGGTAGGCGGCACCATCCCAGGGTTACGTGAAAGAGGACTGGGGTGGAGGAAACAAATGCTTTGCCTGAGATGAGATGGAGGCTGGAGGCCAACCACAGACACACTGGGCCCCCAAGATGGCTCTTCAGGACCTCCCGGCTCCTCCCCAAGCTTCCGGAAGGCCTTCCCTAATCCCCCAAAATGCAGGGATGGGGGAAAGGGCTGGAACTGCATGTGGGTGGATGGACCAGCCACTCAACACACCGCCAGCTAGCTGCGTCTGCCTTACCTCCTTAATCAGCCAGCTTCGTGGAGCGTCCCCAGGGCCATGTCCAGCCTCCCCAGCTGGCCCCATGCCCTCCACGCTCTGCCCCCTCCCCAGCGCTTGGCACAAGATGGAGCACATAGCGGATGTTTTAACAATTAAGTGAATTACTAAAGTACGTATATTATGTGTGAGTCCAGTTAACAGCATCTGTGATGAATGAAAAGGGAATTGAGGAAATTTCAGAGGAAATTCCCAGCAGGAAAGGCTCTTCCGTGAAAAAGCAGAATTTAGGGAGCATTTAAACATGGGGCATAAATAGTCGTGAAATGTCTTCTCTCTTTAACTACCTTACCCATCCTTTGTTTTCCTCCCCAACTTGTAAACATCCGTCCCCTCGTTGTCCAAACCCCACACGCACAGGGACGCTCACATCGCCCCCGTCTTGTTTCTCCTCATGAGCAGGATAATTCACTGCTTCCTGACCAAGCAAGAAGGCACTTGGGTGTGTCCCCACGACATCCTGGTCAAGTCTCGTCACCCCTTGGTACCAATTTTAGACGGGAAGTGGAGGGGGTGGTGACGCCACCAGCAGGGCACTGCGGAGCAGAGGAAGGTGTCTGCGTGAGCAGGTGGTGGGAGGTGAGGCAGAGACACCCTCCGGGGTACAAAATGTAAGTTATGTGTCACAGGCAAGAAAAAGTTGGGAAAAGTTGGCATTCAGAGCATCCCAAAAACAGAACAGCCAGGGGCTCTCTGCTTCGATGACAAGCCCATCCTGGTCAGCAGTGAATTGGGGGCAGAGCCTCTTCACCTTTAACTGTGGGGGAAGACGGTGTTGCATGTGACAACTATCATCGCTTAGCATCACTTAATAAACAAGGAAAAGGCCACAGCCCGACATCATCACAGGCTCAAGGGAACCCAGCCTGGGTGTGAAGGACACCACAGTGACTAATTACATTGCCACCACATCTGTCCACCACGTCACAGTTCCCCCATTAACTCCCCACAAAGGGAGCATCCCCTTTCTGCTGGTTCAGATTTCAGAAACCCATTACACGGAACTCATTATCACGTGACACTGGTGACCTGCAATTCTGGTGTGAGAAGCATATACCACTGCCATGTTGCCCTTAGAAAGGAGGGTCCAAAAGTCCAGCGCATTAAAAGTTGGAGAATCCCCCTAAGTGATTACTTACCTTAATTATCTTTGTTATCATACACTATCATTTATTGAATGCCACATGCCAGATCATAGGCTGGACCTCACTACCTTATTATATCCGGCACAACGCTGCAGACTAAGTGTCGTCATCCCCATTTTATAGACGAGTAAACTGAGGCTCAGAGAGGTTGAGTAACTTATCTAAGGTTGCAAAACCAGTACAGTACACGGATGCTAATTTATGGCTCTGAAGCCTTTCTTTGTCACCTTTCCAGAGAGACAAAGACAGGGAGAGACAGAGAGAGAAAGAGAAGGAGGGAGAGAGAGGGAGAGAGAGGGAGGGAGAGGGAGGAGGCAGAGAAACTCAGACCTGTGTGCCAGCCACCAGAACTGACAGATGGAGCCGCACCGTCGTACTCGCTTCAGACCTCTTCCTTCCTCTTCAAGGAAGCATGGCAGCGATCGAGGCGGCAGAACGAGGCAGACACAGGTGAAGCGCCCCCTTCACACCCCAGGCCCACCGCACTCTTCATGCTGCTGTTGTGCATTTGGGACTCCTCCCTTCCAATCACACACGAATATTTCTGTAAACGATGTGTAGCAGGTCTTCAACTCACATCACGGCGTCACACTGCATGCGCTGCTTTACAGCCCTGCTTTCCCCACGTGGTGCTGAGGCCCACCCGTGTTCCGACAGAGATGTAGTTTATTCAGTGATTTCCCTGCTGTATAGCACTCCTTCATAGGACTACACCATAGCTGAGCCATCTGTTCCTGTCCTGTCTGGCCTCTGGACAATCTCTGGTTTTTCCTTATTATAAATGACCCCACAGGGTTTCTCTCCTTGCCCATGTCTCCTCGTGCCTGGGTGCAGGGTTCCTGAGTGTCTCTCAGGTAGGCATCTAGAAGTGACTGCTGGGCTGTAGAGCTCCCCACCTTCAACTTCAACAGATGCTGCCAAAACCCTTTCCGACGTGGTTGTCCCCTCTGCGCTCCCTCTGCCAGCTGCGCATCCCCGCTCCTGCCCGCGTGCGTCCTCCATGACATCTGGTCCAGGCAGCCTGTGGGCATCTGCCACTCTCATGGTGTGGAATCACTCCTCCTTGTTATTTTAATTTGCATTTCTTCAGTTACCAGCACAGCTGAGCATCTTTTCAGACATTTATTGACTATTCTCCTATTCTGTGAATTATTCTTAATTTGTTATGGGTTGAATTGTGTCTCCACCAAAAGACGTTGCAGAGCTAACCCCAGTACCTGTAAATGTGACCTTATTTGGAAATAGTCCTTGCAGATAATCAAGTTATAGGCCCTAACCCAATATGACTGGGGTCCTTATAAAAAGAGGAGATTTGGACAAAGTGAGCGACACGTGCAGAGGCAAGGTGATGTGCAGAGAGAGAAGGCCATCGACAAGCCCAGGAACGCCCACTGCTCCCAGGAGTTAGTAAGGAGGCCTGGGACAGACTTCCTCATGGCCCTCGGCAGGACCAACCCTGCCGGCACCCTGATCGCGGACTCCAGCCTCCAGACTGAGAGACAATACATTTCTGTTGTGTGAGCCGCCCCGTCTGTGGCACTTTGTCACAGGAGCCCCAGGAGACTGACACAATTTCCATAGCCTTTCCCTCCTCCACTGCTTTATACTTCTTTAGATGTTCTCCATACCCATATTTTTTTATGCTTTATCTATAATTAATCCCCCCCCAAAAAAATGTTTTAAAGCTCCTCTGTACATTTTCAAAGAGGTCCATAAGATCCACTGGACCTCAGGTATCCTGTGTGCACTCCTGTCACCATGAGGCATATTTAATAAGCACCAAGAGATGGCAACATGAGCTGAGACCAGCGTGTGAGGCCAGGCCTGCTAATGAGAAGCTAGCGGACCAGCTGCCCCTGACTTCACCCCCTAGTACAATTCAGGAAGCCAGGAAAAGACACTCCCACCTGCCCCTACATACAAGAAGGAAGAAGCTTGTCAGCCAACTTATAATCCACAACCTTTTGGCTCAGGAACATCTGGATGGATGAAAGAATGAATGAGCCAGCAGATCTCTTCATTATTCCTGCACTGAAGGGCCCATCGATAACCAACACCCGGAGACCACTGGCCAGCTGTGAGGCCCGCCCACCTTCTCTCAGTCAATGCTTGTGCCACCCCTCTGTCGTGCCCACCACCATTCCCACGGGGCGTGGCCAGAACAGGAGGTGGGAGGCGGAGCGCTCTCCCAGGGTGACACGGCTGGGAGGTGGTGGGACAGGGACTCCAGTCAGGCCAGCCTTTCCTCTTCTCTGAAACAGCCTGTGAGGGTTTCAGAAAGAGCGCATTTCCGGGGTGGGCAGGAGGGAAAGTCAGCAATACTGGGTAGTGAAGAGGAAATCTGAGACATCTGCTGACTGATGGGACTCTCTCCCTAACTGAGTCAAGGGTTTCCAGACTAACCAACACCTCCTTAGAGTCTCCAGCCTTCAGGAGTCCCTGACTCCCCTCCGCGCCCCCGCAGTTCAGCCCTAATTAGCGTTTTGTGTGATGATGTGTTCTCCCCACGCCTGCCCTTCTTGCCAGGACTGGAAGGAGCCCCAGGGGAGAGTGGGCCTCTCCTTTCCTCAACACAATTACTGTGCAGATCTGCGTGAGGGACGCAGGGGCACCCAGGAAACCTGACTGGCCTCACCTGGAGCTAGCTAGTGCACTCCCCCATCGCAGCCACTTAACTGAAGCTTCCAGGTAACCAAAACGTACGCTTTAAGATGAAAATATTCTAAAACTGGTCTAGTTAGAAACCCGTCTGAAACATCCCGCAAATTAGTTCTTTCCTTTCTTGGGGACCCCAGGTCTTTATTATAAGCACTGTTTTCAGATGTGAAGCAGGAGCCTCCACAACAGGCCTGCGTGCTCTGCACAGGTCCTCTCAGATGCTTGCCCTCGTGGCTCAGCTCCTTGCCGTGTTCAGTTTCCTCCCTGGTTATCAGGTCATTTCTGGAGTAAGTGTGCCTCGCACTGCTGGTGGCCCTCATCTTTCTCTTCTCCTCACAGTGGGCCAGAAAGCCAGGCCAATAGGTTCGCTAGAAGGATGTGGAAAGTAAGAATTCTGAGTGAGTGCAGGCCTAGCACTGCAGCTTTCCCATCTCCAATTCCAGAATTCAGATCTCACTTGCTGGGGAAAGTAAGGGCTTTCTAGACCTATTGCCATCGAGAGGCAAGACTCACCACATGGCCAGCCAGCAGAGCAGAGCTCTCACAGCCTACAGCCAGGGAACTCAGTCACCTCTCTGAAGAGCTCTAGTCTTTGTACATAAGGTACTAGTTTTCTCTGACCAGAACTGTCTGTACATGTTTTCCATCATTAGCTGAGACGAAGAAAAACTAAAGTTTGAGAAAAGAGGTCAACCCTGAGAATATGACCGGTAAAGCATCTTGTCTGCCCCTATGTGAGCAGCTCCCTATGTGGAGAGCAGTGGCCTCCACCTGCAGGCCACCCCCAGGACTTAGGACAGACGGGGCCGATCCATGGGCACCCCAGCACTGCTCCTGGACCGCACAGATCACGTGCCCCGCAGGTGCACACTCGAAGAGTTCTAAATGAATAGAGGTGTAGCTGAGATTAATAAAATATAAATTAATTTAAAACTCCTCCTGCTACTAAATTTGTAGTCGTTTTGTCACTACGTATTCTCTCAATGAATATTAAAAAAATAGAACCACCATCATATTTTTGGCATTAAACAGAGTCCTTGTACCAGAGAAGGGATGGAAAACATATGTCTTTCCTTCCGTAACTCAGCTACAAGTCTGAGGTGGACAAGAACCAGGAAAGCTCATCTCTGCAGAGCAAGAGGCATCAACACGGCGCTATTTCGCTTTGCTGTCCTCAGTTAGGGATCCTTGAGACCAGACGGCTGGGGTCAGGGTTAGAGAAAGGGGGAGGGGAAGGCCTTTGCCCATGAGACTGTCCAGAGCCGGCTTGTAAATGGACCATGTCTGCAGAGGCTTTGCCGAGGTCGACCAGAAGCTCAGTTCTCCCCGCTGCCTCCTGCCCCCACACCCTCAATCTGCTTCTACACCCCACTGGCAAAGCCTTGCTTGTGCTGGAAAGCAGAGAGTGGGGCCTGCTGCTTTAGACCCTCGTCCAGAAGGCAAGGACGGAAGCACCTATTTCTTAGCCATCCACTAACCCAAGACTCATCACCAACCCGAGAGACCACAGGTTCCTTCTAGATGCTCCTGGAGGGAAGCAAACAGGGACAGTATGCATACCGCACTGCTCAGAAGTTTCCATAAATTGGTGTCCAGAGCAGTGCCGGGCACACAATAACTAATTTATGAATGAGCCAACCAAAAAGCAGATGAATTCCTTAGAAAAACCAGCAGCAACTGGCTTGAATAAGACCAAGGGGCTCAGAACGCTGGGCAGCCAGAGAGCCTCTGGCTCAGGGGACAAGCAACTCCAGCCATCGCAAACCCACCAGAAAGCAACAGTCTGAAAACACCTTCGACCGTCTCTTCCACCCTCATTCTTCTGGGCTGTACCACGCCATCTTTCCAAACTCTATTCAAATTCTTCTGAAGGCTCACACTTAGCTGTTATTCCACATTTTGCAGCAAATCACTGGAAAACATTATAAAATAGTTTAGGGAAAAGACCGGGTGCTTTCTCCTACTCAGGGGAAGAGAGCTGCACGGTGAAATGGCCGTGACACAACGAGAGGGATGTGGAATGGCAGCGTCCCTAAAGACTGCTGAGCAGCTACCTGTGGCACACTTCCAGGGGTGGGCGCTGACTTCCTCTTTAGACAATTCACTCAGCTATTGAAAAACTTCCATAAAACGTTCTTCCTCGTAATGAATGAAATCTGCTTTCCACTATGATTCTTCGGTCAAAGGTCTGCCCTTTGAAAAACTCAGTTAAGTCACTTCCTCTTCCCTGCCACACCCAGAATTCTCTCCACCAAACAAGGACCCCTCCAAATTATCCTAATAGCAGACCCCTTACCCTGCTGTCACCCAGCTCTGCACGCTCTCCAAGTTAGCATCCATCTGTAAGCGTGCAACCCATAATATCCAGATGTCACCTAAAGAACAGAGCACACAGGGGAAGATCACTGCCTTCTTTCTGAACCAAAGGTCAGGGCAGAAGGTCGACTAAGAACGAACTATGGTCAACAGACTAGGACACTAGAAATCAGGATTATTCCAAGCCCGGCAGTCATCTAGAACCACACTTGTCACAGCACCACCCACGATGCCAAGTTACTTCAGCAGCCGTGTCACATAGTAAGCGTGTGGTCACCTAAAACCCTCCTACTTTTCCCTCTTTGAATTCAGCTCATATTGGCTAAAGAGAGCTGTACATGAACTCCTACTCATATCTGCAGCATATGTGCATGCACGTCAGAGACAGACTATCAAACTTCCGTCCGGCACTACTGGTTTGTTGCAACCCCCCTTCCCGTACACGCACCTACACAACCACATTCCTCCACCTGAACACAAGCCGCCCTCCGAGTGTCTAGTCGCGATGTGACGGTAACCAGCGCCAAATTATCTCGCAGACTGCTTGGTATGAGGATAACCTCTAATTCAATACATTTATTCAACATTAAACAAAAATTATGAAAGCCAGTTTTTCCTTTAAAATCACCCACCTACCCTGACTGACATCAGAAACTTCATGGGCAAAATTACATTACTGAGTTAACTATATGACTATACTAAAAACTTTGAAAATTTAAGTATTGAGTATATAAAGTGATTAAATGGGGGCCAGCCCGATGGCGCAGTGGTTAATTTCGCACGTTCCGCTTGGGCAGCCGGGATTCACCGGTTCGGATCCCAGGTGCGGACCTACGCACCGCTTGTCAAGCCATGCTGTGGGAGCATCCCACATATAAAGTAGAGGGAGATGAGCACGGATGTTAGCTCAGGACTAATCTTCCTTAGCAAAAAAAGGAGGATGGGTGGCGGATGTTAGCTCAGGGCTAATCTGCCTCAAAAAAAAAAAAAAGTGATTAAATGCTCATCTAATAAAAGATACTGAGGCGTCTACCAAATATTCTTTAAAATATTTATTACTATTATTAAATTATTATTGATTATAAAATTATGAGAGGACCTAAAGGACCTTCCATCTGGGAGTAGATTACGTAGTGCATTAATTCTAAGCATTTAATACATTAATTCCCCTCTGAGCAACCAGGCACTCCAAGCTGAACTCCATCTTTCCAAAATCTAGAAGAAAAGGTTGGCTAAGCTATTTTTTTTTAACATAGGAACAAAATTTAAATTAGTTAGAGATTATTTTGAGGACCCTCAGGTGCTTACAAAGGCCACCACTATATGGACAAGTGATAGGCAAATCACCAATCCATCTCTATTCTTACAGCAAAGATCCCAAGGGACCTGAAAAAGAAAATTGATGGCCTACTTCATTTTCCTCTGAGTTATAAAATTGCATTTCTTTACAAATATTCTCATTTTCCAACTCTTCGTGGAATTCAGCACTGACTTTCCCTGAATAGTCTGCTTAGCTGTGCTGTAACATCACTAAATCTAAGAGCAATCTCCTGGCTATTAACACCATATTCAACCTGAAACCTGGAACCCTGAAACCCTGAAAAGAAGGGAGAAAAAGAAACCCAGGGCAACCTGATGGTTGCATTCAACACTCAACTGGCATATTTTTCCAAACTCCTGAGTTGAAGATTCTAAAAGTGGCTTCCGGGGCCGGCCTCGTGGCACAGCGGTTAAGTGCACACATTCTGCTTCGCAGGCCCGGGATTCACCGGTTCGGATCCCAAGTGTGGACATGGCACCGCTTGGCACGCCATGCTGTGGCAGGTATCCCACATATAAAGAAGAGGAAGATGGGCATGGACGTTAGCTCAGGGCCAGTCTTCCTCAGAAAAAAAATAAGATTGGCAGATGTTAGTTCAGGGCTAAGCTTCCGGGGGGGGGGGGGGGGGGGGATAAAAAAAAGTGGCTTCTGATAATCCAGAGGACTACCATCCCCCAAAGCCCCAAGTCACAGAACCCTTTCCTTTTCATGAGGACTTTCAAAACCAAATGGCAATGGTTAATCTTAACTACCCATTAAATTAAAATTACCACCCCCAAGAGTCGTCACACTGCAACTCTCTATTATTAGGCACCAAATATATTCTCAGAGAGCGGAACTTCTGTGCTCCAAATTGCTTACCTCTTTACACATTGCTCATCCCAGCAGAGTACAGAATACAACAGCTTAACACATCATAACACGCATTATTGTTAATTCAAGTGAACAGAAGTTAACTATTAGTCCTCAGAAGGTTTTTAAAATGTTTTTACTGTGGTAAAATGCACATAACATAAAATTCACCATTTTAATCATTTTTAATTATATTCAGTGGCATTAAATACATTCACATTGTTGTGCAACCCTCACCACCATCCATCTCCAGAACTTTTTAATCTTCCCAAACTGAGACTCTGTCCCCTTTAAACACTAACTACCAATCCCCCCCATTGCCTGGCAACTACCATTCTACTACCTGCCTCTATGAATCTGACTCCTCATATAAGCGGAATCAGACTCTATTGTCCTTTTGTGACTAGCATATTTCACTTAGCATAATGTCTTCAAGGTTCATCCCTGTTGTAGTATGTGTCAGGATGTCCTTCCTTTTTAAGGCCAAGTAGTATTCCACTGTGTGGATAAAGCCCAAGTTGTTTATCCATTCATCTGGTGACAGACACTTCGGTTGTTTCCACCTTTTGGCCACTGTGAAGAACGCTGCCTTGAATACAGGCATGCAAACATCTCTTCTATTCTTTGGGGTATATTCTCATAAGTGGACTTGCTGGACTATACGGTAATTCTATGTTTAATTTTTAGTCCTTAGACATTTTAACAAACAAACACACAAACAAAAAACTAGTATTGAAGGAGGTTGGAACTACAGGGTGCATTTTTCACTACACGTTTGCTCCTCTCTACTAGAGAAAAATAAAAGGTTTCCAAAAGGATGGGTCTGGTCCACAACAACAACAAATGCAAATCTTTGTAAACACAGTCCCAGTGGTTCATGAGAGAAACACTCATGAACAATGTAAACATTTTGACATAAAAATTAAATAAACAAAGAACATCCACCACCCAGCTCACTATGTCCAGCAAACTCAGGCACACATGGGGACTGCAGTCAACAATGGTGTGATCACCACTGAGCATCGTGGAGACTCACGAGCTACATATTTGTGGTTCTCATTTCTCACTATGGGACTTTAAAAATTACTTCCATCCGAGGATGGCTCATGTTAATTACAGTAATAACTACCATTTGTATAATATTAGCATACAGTTTTACAAAGCGCCTCGCACATACATTATCGTTAACAGACCTTCTATCGCCAACTCCTCCATAATGCCCGGAAAATGTGTTTCTCAAACGATGAAACTAAAACCCTGTTGCACCTATCTCGGCAGGCAGGTGAAGGCACCCGGACACCCGGCTCTCAAGTAGTCAATTACTTCACTCTCCATTTTAACCTCAGCTTCATTTTGGAGCAAGGAGGGGAGAAAAAGAGTGGGAGTTATTTTACAAGTTACTGAGAGACTAAGCAAAAAGCATTCATTTTCCATTAAATGTGGAGGATCACTCAATCTCTAACTGATCCTGCACTCCAGGGCAACTTACAGAGGAGAGACTCAAGTAAAATTTCCACGGAGGGAAGTGGTCAAATAGCTGAGGTCAAAACGTCCAGACTTCAATTGTGGCCAAGTGCTTTCGTTTCCCTTGTAATTTTCTTTAAGAATAAATGTTCAACCTAAAACATACCGCCTTTTGGAGGCGATCCTGGCAGCTGAACTGAGTAGGAAGCAAAAGCAACCTGTCCTCCCCCCGAGACTCCGCAGCCACTCAAACTCTGCAGCATTGTGCAGAGGCGGTCACATGATAGCCCAGCCTGGCAATAACATGTCAGCCATCACCTGAAACTTGGTTACTTCCAACCCATTAAGGAAACAATTACTAGTGTGCATGAACCTTCCAGCTCACACGTGCCCTCAGTGGCCAGCCCACAAACAGCTCTCTCTCTCCTTCCAGTCCTCTCTCAGAAGAAACTGTCCGTGGCACGGCTCTGATTGGGACAAGGTGCCCTTTGGTGAGGGGAGAGGGATGAGAGAGAAAAATCTCTGCTGTCCCTTCTGAGCAAAATCAACTCTACCTCTCCCAGCACTTGCTGCCTCATAGTTTAAATTAATTACAGCTGAAAATACAGGGTTGCCATCTGGTTTGAAAAAGCAAGGATAAGGGAATAAAATGAAAGGGTTTTTGGTACTAACCTCACTTTAATCATTGCCAAAGAGCATGAAGACAGCCCAGCGTCCTCCCACAAGAAAGCCTTGGGCCTCACAAACTTGGCAAGCCGTCCCAGGCACAGAACTGGAGAGGCAGAATGCCTGTCAGAATAAAAGTCCCCGTCTGAAAGCACAGTTGCAAGGTAAGGGCCTGCCTGCCCCCACGCTGCAAGAAAAGTTTCCTACGGGTCCCGGGATAGGTTAGCAACTCCAGGGAGGGTTTATTTACAGACCGTGTCTTGCCAAAACGTGACATGCATCATTACAGTTCCATTTTGTGAGAAAATAGATCTGCTGTCAGAATTATATCATGCGATTTCCTCTTTCTTTGTTTCTCCATCTTCCATAACATAAGGCTTTTATAAAACTCTAAAATAAGGCTAAACAAAACACAGGAGAGGAAGGCTGCTGCAGAAGGGAGCCAGCTCTGCCAGAACAATGCATGCCCCACTCCACAGCACCCTTGCAGCCGGCCCCTTGGAGAAGGAATGTCAAAAATCCCCATCTGTCCTCCGCTGCAGCCACAATTGCAGCCTCACTGGTGTTTTGTAGGAAGCAACTTCCTTCTGCTTCCCCCCCACAGCAGAATCCCGGTGAGAGGCTCTTTGCTGTTAGGACTCAGGCTGCAGAGAAATGCTGACTGCAGGCCCTGGGACCCAGGGGTACCACAGCCATCCTTGGTTCCCCTCGAAAGGCCTTCGGTGGGTGCAGAAAAGGGCCAAGTCGGCAGCTTTCTCAACCATATCCCAGCATCAAAGAGGCCAGAGAAGCGGAGCATCAGTCAGATTTTCAGCCCAATTTAAACTTTCACCTGCCCACAACCTGGGTTCTTTTCGACCCAAGTGAGTTTTGCAAACAAAACCTAGATGACCTGAGCCCAGCTGCTTTCAGAAAGTACCTCCCACTGAGGCACAGTGATGTCATCGGAATAAACTGATCAACCTGGTGTAGTCTTCACAAACCAGAGATCAGAGCCATTAACAGAGAAGATAAATGCAGATTATGAAGACAAGCATTTCTGTTCTGGGGAAAAACACATCTTCAACCCAAAACTGATGTGCAAGTTGTCTTCCAAATCCTGCCCTGACAGAATCATTGTCTATAGCAACAGTGTCCATAACATTCAAAATCTCAGGAGTGTAACTTTCGAGTAAATGGTACATCTGTCAAACCACAGGAAACATCTGGCAAAATGGTTAAATAAAAAAGAATTCAAACTTTTGATTTCGGAGCTTGCTTATGGTACCCAACAAGAGGCCAATAAAACAAATACCGAACGAGCCCAAGGCTAGAGTGAAAATGTCCTGGAGGGGAGGGAGAGGCAGACAGGTCAGGAAAGGCTGGCGCAATCCTGTTCCTCCATCAAGATGGCCGTGCCCCTGGCTCTGCCCTGCCCACCACCACCACCACCAGGGCTGACTCCTGCATGCTCACATCTCCCTGCCACCACCAGCAAAGCAGGCACTCAGGAAATGTGGGATAAACGCACTGATTAAGCAATGTACAAACCACACACTTCTCTTCATTCCACAGCTAACCTGTAGTAAGCATACACAATTATCTCACTACCAACACACAACCCAGACATGCGCCACAAGGTGACAGCCAACACATTTCAGTCCTGTCTAGAACACTTTAGAAAGCTCTTCCTTTAAAGAAAAGATTTAATAATTTGACCATTTCCAAATTTAAAAAAATATAATTTCAAAAACACAGTAAATAAAGTTGAAAAGCAAATAAATTAGGAAAAAGATTATTTTCCTACCACATCTGCCAGAGAATCCTTAATATGAAGAATTGTAACACATCAATGGAAACAAGATGAAGACCTAATTTTAAAAAAAGGGCAAAGATATAAAGAGTCACAAAAGAAGAAATCCAAAAGGCCAATAAGCATGTGAAAAGATTATTCTGTTTCCCTAGCAGCAGGGAAAAAAGGCAAGTTCCCACAATGGTTACCCTTGCAAAAATTAAACACGTGGTGACAATCACCTTCAGAAGAGGCAGGGAGACAGGCACGTGCGTACAGCTGCCGGCAGGAACGTAAACTAGCAAACCTACTGGAGACCAACCTGGCAGGATGCACCAGGGGAAGCAGAAACAGGTGACCCCTGACCCAGAAATTCCACTTCTAGAAAAATGTGAAATACGAGATACGAACAAGGATGAATATACAGAGATAGTCCCAGAAGTTTTGCAAATAATAACGAAACACTGCAAGCAACCCAAATATCTGTATTTGTTAACAAGTTCTTTTGGTTACAAGGAACATAAAACAAGGCCAGCCAGCTTAAGAAAAAAGAGGAATTTACTGGAAGGATACTGTGCTACATTTCTTGGAAACGAAAGAAGAGTTGAACAACCAATCCTTGAAAAAGGAAAACAGGAGATGGAAGGAGCTCTGTGCTCCTGTGAAACGCACCCAGCGCGGCTGCTCCCTGGAGCTCAGCCTGCGCTCTCCCAGCACGGGTGCAGGATGCTTGGCTGGGAGACACCACGCCAACCACTACAAGTTTTACAGCACAGTCACCGCGAGAAACACCACGGGCATCTTTCTAGGTCCTACATGTATATCCACCTCCAATCACAGCGCCATTAAGGACTTATTAACATCGTCTTTAAAAATTCTGAGATCGTTTTTATTAGATATCAAATGTGCTGCTGAAAATTAGAAGACCCCTCCCCACACATATGCAAATGCTGCCAGTTTTCACAGTCAAGAGACTTCACCTGAGCTTCAAATGAATTATTTATAAGTAAGAAATTGCAGGTCTCACAGGAAAGCAATCCACCAGGGTTTCCTAAGTCTAGGGAGAAGAGGAATAGGGGTCTGCTCCATCTTTGCCATGAATAAGTAAAGGTACTGAATTTTTTTTAAAGTAAAACTGTTGGAATTATTGGCTAGAAATAGAAACGAACCTTTGGGGCAGTAATAAAAATTCATAAAAGGTGAATGAAGTTCTCATAGAACAGGCATGAGCATTTTAATTTATTCCATATAGCTCACCATCTGGGGTTCCAAATCCTCTGCTTCCTCCTTCAACATGACTTCTCTCCCTCGCCCTGCCCCCTCTTCCTGAACTCACGCTTCCTACCACCAAATAACTACACACATGTCCTGAATACTTCCCTTATTTATCATATACAACATTATCCCTTTCAGTGTTGATGGTCTCCCCGCCCTTGGTCCGGCTGCAGTTCCAAAGGGAGGTCTCACAAGGAGCTGACACTCCAGGGCAGTCCCTGTCTGGGTGCCCTCCTCCCTTAGCCTCCAAAACACCACCAGCAGCCACCCTGCAAAAGGGGACAAACTATTCTAGATTAAAGACCACTAAAAGACACCACAACTAAAGGCAACGTGTGATCCGTAATTGAATCCCGAATTAAAAGAAAACCTCTATAGACGGCATTATTGAGTGTGAACATATATTGTATATTAGATTGCATCACTGCTACAACACATGTAAAGAAAGAGAAAGTAAATGTGGCAGAATCTTAACGACTGATGGATCTAGCGAAGGATATGTGGGTGCTCACTGTACCAGTTATTCAGTGTTGCTGTAGATCTGAACTTTTTCCAAAATGAAAAGTTGGAGGGGAGGGAGAGGAAAATGGTAGGTGAGATTATCACCAAATTTGGATGGTATGTTTAGAACGTTCTAACTTAAAGTACAACCAACATGGGATGTTGGGAGCCCTCAAACAGTCTTACAAAAAAGCTGACACAGGGATATGAGGAGGAACCTGTGTGATGGAGAGGGACACGCCATACACATGAAGATGCCACAGGCAATGAAAATGTTGGTTTTAAATACTAGCCTCAAAATGAAAGCCACAAGGCAGACTGGACACGAGGCAGGTTGGACAACCCAAAATGCCCACTCTGAGCTGTGGGAGAGTTGCTTCCCATACTCTGTGCGGCTTGCCTAAAAGTGTGCAATAGCAGGATTTAAATAAATTCTTTTTAGAAGTTAACCACGGTGAAGGAGTCTTTCGACAATTGATAGTCCAAGGAGGTCATCTACTGAGAGACAATATGGGGAAAGGAAATTTGGGATAGCTCACCAAAGTCTTGAAGGTCATCCTAAAGAACCTGGCTTTTAACGTGTCGTCAAAAAGGAGCCAGAGCCACTGCCCACCAATAAACTTTGCCAAACAGGCTCTCAAGAAATACCTGCTGACTGCGGAGCACCATGGCCAGCAGCCCCTTCCAACAGCGGCTCCATTCCCAAAGCACATCCGTGTTACACGGCTAGCTCCTCAGGAACACGCAGCATCTGTGCGTCCATCACCTGGTATAACCTCCTCTAAAGCTAACAGCCTAACACAAGTGAGGCAGTGTCGTTCCAACCAACATACAGGGATCGAGGGCTATTAGTGATGCAAGCCCAGAGTTATCACACACAACAAAACAAACACAATGGATCTAATAGAAAATAGAAAACATTTTGGCTTTGGGAACTTTTTAGGTAGATTTGAGAAATAGCAGAAGTAGTAGACACTTGGGCAGAGATCTGTGTGCTTTCCTAGTATGAACACATCACTCTTTGGGTCAACTTCCACTCAAAAGAAATGCCTGGCCATCTCTCTGACCTGTGAGGTGCACCCACCTGATACCTTACCTTATGTCCACACTGGGATCAGAGCAAGATGCAAAAGAAGAAATATAGAGGAGTCGGGGAAGGGAGGAATTTCACTGATACAAGAAACTCTGCAGGCTTATTACTCAAAGTCAACATTGAGATAAGATCATTTGATCCAGAATAAACATCACAAGCAGGGCTAGGAATTCAGATTATAAACTGAGCATCTGCCAGGTACTAGGGATTTACATTTTTCTGTCTTAGGGCAGGTGGTGCGAGGAAAGGAAGGCAGTGGAGGTAGCAGTGGTGGGAATCTCTCTGTTCCAGCACGTTCCCTGAACTAAACATCAAGACTACAAGGAAAAAATGGAAGTACAATAAGTGGTGCCACTCAGAGTTTATCACATATTTGAAAGCAATTCTTATCATCTTTCCTAGTCAAAGGGAAGAACGTTTTGACAGTGCTCTCCTAGTGACTCATTTTCCATTCAAACATTGACTTAGCACCTACAGGATGTCAGGCACTGTGCTGGGTGTTAGCAGGACAGACATAAGCAGATTTAGCCCGTGTCCTGGAGGGACTTGCAGTTGCGGGGGGGGGGGGGGGGGGGGGGGGGGGGGG